>NW_020273622.1:306996-502135 GCF_003268045.1 Sipha flava | reverse complement strand
ATATATATCATTGCCTTTATGTAAAATTAGAATTAAGAAATTTAATTTTCTAAATTACAGTTTTAAAAACTTTTCAAGAGGCCACTTGTATTACTTAATATTTGACAATTAAGATTATATATATATATATATATATATCCCATAATATGATTTTGCAGTTCATATAAATGCATTTTTTAACAATTTTTGTTACATTTATTTTATGTTTAGTGCTTAGAAAATGAATTAGCTTCATTACAAGAAAGTTCTATGGTAGTAAATGCTCAAAGAGAAAAATTAAAACGTTTTAATTCAATGGAAAATGAACTTATTTCATTGAGAGAAGAAGTAGCTACCTACAGGTGATAATTTTTTTTTTTTAATATAAATCAAATTTCTCAAATTCATTATAATATTAATGATTTTTTATTTCTTTGTAGAAATGATGTTAAGCAAACTGAAATTTTGGAAAACAAAGTTGCTACTCTTGAGAGTAAATTAAATAAATATGAGTTAATTGAAACAGAAGCAATGCAATTACGATCAAATTTAGCTGTAAGTGAAGATCGTCTTAAAAAATGGGTAGATGTTTGTTTAGGAATTTGTGAGAATATCACTGAAAGTCAGTGCTATCCTGAATATTTACGCTATTATGTTGATAATATTAAAAAAAAAGATTTAAATCTTGTTAATGAAAAAGGAGAATTGCACAGCAGGTAAAATATTTAATAATTTATTAACTTTGATAATTTATATAATATAATTTATATTTATTAACTTTAATTTATTAAATTAGTTTTTCCTTAAAATATTTTTATTTTGTGTATGACTAAAGATTGATTTTTCAGCATTGCTCGATTAGAATTAAAAGTGGGACAGCTTGAAAATGAATTAAGTAAAGCAAAAGAACAAATAGCAGTGGCAACAAATAATAATAATAAAATGGAAATGACTATAAAACGTATAAAGAAACAGTTGTACATGATTACATGGGTAATATAAAAAATAAGATAGTATATAATTATTATTTTTTTTTTATTTAATAAATATTTACTTCTATTCTAGGAACGCAATGATTTAAGAGACTTGATTGATTCATTTCAAAAAGAAGTTACTATTGTTGGCAATATGAATGGAGAAGATACTAAAATGGAAGTGTTGGAAAAAGCTATAAGTGGTTATAAAACTCGTATGACTCAAATTGAGACTGATCCATCTTTGTATGCTCCTACTGATAATGATAAACGTTGGATTGAAGAAAAAAATAAACTTTTAAAAGAAAAAGAAGAGCTCGTTGTTAAGTGTAAACAATTAGAAGAGAAATGTATTGAGTTTAAAGACCAAATAGATCATAGAGCATTAAAAGGAGATTTTAACTTACGAGAAACTAAAATTTTACACTTCAAGTATGTTATCATTATAGCATTTTAATTATGTTATAATTAATTGATAGAATAATTAGAATTTGTCCATAATTATCTTGATTCTCTAACATATTTTTGGTAGATATATATAAGAGGGAGAGATGTATTTCTAACATTGTGACAATTTACAAAAAATATTACAGTTAAGTTATTCATATTATGCATATGAATTTTAAAACATTAAATCATTGTATGCTCAGTAAATATTAGTGGTTACCGATTAATTGTTATTGTAACTCAAATTGTTGAGATATTTAAATTATTTTATTAGTTATGAAGACCTTATATATTCTTTTATGTTTTAAGATACTCTTTTATAGTTTATTTATAAACATTAAAAGTTTAAATTATTGTTTCAACCTATTTTAAATAACATATTTGTTCTATTTTATTAAATTTAAACTTCATGTCAATAGGTAGGTTTATTTTGTAGATTTGTTAGTGTTTTAACTATTAAAGGAAATAGATAGACTTTTTAAGAAAGAAAAACAATTTATTTCTCATTGTCATTTTGTTCAATGCTTAATATCAGTAATATTTTTAAAATGTTAAATGTTTTTTTAAGAATGAATCCGGCATCAGAAGGATTTACTCATCACCAAAATGAATTAGCCAAAGCTAAACAAGAAATAGAAAAATTAAAAGAACGCATTAAAGCTATGCAAGAAGGTATTTCTATGAATCTTACTCAAGTAGTTGATACCAGAGTAGAAACAAATTCATCACAAGAAGTAGAAGGTTAATATTATTTAATATAGTTTTTAAATTAATTGGTTTCTAATGTTTACCAAATATATTTGGTTTTAGTACTCAGAGAAAAATTAAAATCTCAAGAAATACAAAACCAAAGACTACGAGAAGTTTTTAAAAAAAGTAGTCAAGAATTTAGAGAATCTGTATATACATTACTTGGTTATAAAGTCGATGGACTTCAAAATAACATGTATAGGTTGACTAGTCAATTTGCTTTTCATGAGGAAGACAACTTAATGTTTCAAGTATTTATTTTAGTTTTTCATACATTAAAATACATTTAGTAATTTATTGTCCTTATCTTTTAGTTAAATGAAGGTTCTATGCATTTACTTGAAACTTCATTTTCAAAAACTATTGAAGAAATGATAAATTTACATCTTGGTCAACAACGTTCAATACCTGTTTTGTTATCAAGTTTGACTATTGACTTATTTAATAAGCAAAGTATGATTATGACTGCAGATTCAACCAGACTTGAATCCGTCACTAATTAGACTGGAAATTTAACATAATATAAATAAGATTTTTTTTTTTTATTGAATTCATGTTTTTTCCAATATATTCATGTATTCTGATTATTCAGACGTTGTTTTGTAATTTTCAATGTTCACTTTATTTGACCCTCAAAATTATATTTTATAAATGTATTTCCATTACAAATTGTTAATTAAATAATTTATTGATAATAAATGCAACCTAATATATGTTGCTCAACCTCAGTTCTTGTTTTTCCTTGATAATATCCTTTATCCTTAATCATTGATGTCCTAGAGGTTGTGGCTTTTAGAATCTTGTGGATGATTGTGCTGCAATATTAATGCCTCTATTTGATTTTTTATTTTCAGTGTGAATTTTGAGTACTGTTATATTTTATTTTGCATAAAACATGCTAGGAATAATTTATGAAGACATTCTCAAACGCTTACATTAACTTTATTTAAACATGTTACACACATAAAAAAATTTAAATTTGATTCAAAAAATGTGTTTTTATATATTTTTATTACTGCATTCTCAAGTAAAATATAATTATTTATTTATTTTAACATTTATTGTTTTAATAAGATAACAGAATGGAGATTTATTTTTTTAAATCCAGTAATGATACTACATTTTTAGTCTTCTTCGATTACGTTTTAGTTTTCATTACATTAATTGTAATTTACTTGCCATAAACTGCGGTGCTTACAGATATGGTTTATGTAGTTATTACATATTATACCAGTCTTGCAGTGTTAATATAAAAATACATATATTTTTGGTGGAAAATGATACTTACATTATAGTGTATCAAGTTTATTTATAATAAGATGAAAACAATTTTAGCCTCGTTAATGCCGCACTGACATTAAATTATGTGCACTAATATTTTTTGATTAATTACTGGTGAGACCCACGAGTACAGATAAATGTATAACCATTGCAATATGGTGTAGGAATTACAGTGTACCCAGGGCCGGCGCAACGGCAGTGCACCCGGTGCACTTGCACAGGGCCCCGCGGAAAACAAATCATTACTGAATAAATATTATAATTTAGAAAATATTACATTATTAATAAAAATATAATATTTTAAACTACAGTCCTAGCGAAAAGTCAAGAAAAAAATCGTTCTAAAATATATGATCAATAATAAATAATATAATATATTATTTTACTGTATACATTTATTTTATATATATATAACTAAAAAATAAAGAGTATAATAGGGTGGTCCTTAATTTTATACATTTGAATTTTAATTGCTGGACTCTCCCATTTTTTTTATAATCATATAAAAGTAATATGTAAAAAATTTGAGCATAATTACTCATCCCCTTCCCGTGCCCTAAGAGGGTTGAATATAAGCCAAAATGTAGTTGTATGGTTTTTTTTATATTTTATTCGAAAAATATAAAATTCATCATAAAAATGTATAGAACTTAAATTGTAGAAAAAATTATGTTCTATAAAAAATGTACTAACAACATTTTCGTAAATCTAATATTTTCCCTTTTAAAAATAATTTTTTTTTGTTTTTTTGACAAAATTGAATTTTTTTACAGTTGTTTCAATTTATATTAATATAAATTATATAATAATAAACCAAATAATTTAAGGTGTATTTCTAAGTAGTTTTATCTTCAAATGGTGTACTCAAAACTTGTCTTGTACATTTTACATTGTACATTGGTATATCTGTGTAAATGATTCGAATCCAATATGCGAATTATGATGTACGTAAATCTCAAACAAATAACAGTTTAGTCGCAATGTTGCATGCACGAGGACAAGCACATTGTGGGGCAATAATAAAAGTAAAAATAAATAATAATAAACTAGTTTGATAACGTTTATCAAAACGAAGTTTGTGAATTTGATAAAAAAATGGAATAACTGATAGTGGTCGACTATAGTTCGTTACTTGTATTTTTTCTCATAGTTACATTACATTACGTAATTGTTCGCGAACGTAAGTTGGTTATATATGTATATGCATATATTGTTTGATTTTATTATTATTATTATTAATTATTCAAATTGCATTCATATCATTTAATTGATAGGTATATTTAATTTCTCAGGGAGCAGTAATTTCAACGATCATCAAACATTAATCATGTAAACAATATAATAAATATAAACTCTATGATAAATCCTTAAGTAATCGACTGGATATTAATTGATACTATTTGACATTATTGTGAAATTAGTATTACAGTAATCTGTTAATGATGTCAGCTTCAAAGGGTGTTGATGCAACCAGGGTGCTGAGAGGCATGCAAATGGTGCTGGAAGAAATAATGAAGATCAACGAACATAATTGCAAGAAAAATATGAAAAATTGCAGTATAGCTACTGCATTTAAAGATGCTACAATTCAATTTGCTGATGGGTTAGGAGCGGCTAAATTAAAGGTAATACAATTTAGAATATTTCTGATGGGATTTATTATAAACCAAGATATTTAATGTAATCAAGGGGCTGACTATATATTTTATCTATTTAATTTCTGTAATTTTATCTATTAATAATTATATTTTTGTAGAATAACTGATGATGAATAGTGTATACAGATATATAACAGTTATTAAAAGTTACTTTTTACCTATTTATTAATTTAAGGTTTTTCTTCTAAAAACAATACATTTTATTTTATAGCTACCTAATTTTAATTATTTTTTTCAAATAATTTCTTACCAAAAGTTTAAAATAATTTCATGCACTTAATTTTAAAATATAATTAATATATTTATTTCACTCATTTATAAGTGTTGTGAATTCAGCTTTTCAGCCTTGATTTCTCTTTTTAGTCCATAAATAATTTTAAAAAAAAGATTATTAATAATTATTTAGAATTATTATTTTAGAATAATTTATAATGAAATAAAACATTATTTATAATTAGATATTTTTGCTGAATAAATGGTTTTGTATTGTTATATATATATATATATATATATATATATATATATATATATATATTTAATTATTTATTTATTTATATATAGCAAAATTATAATACTAGTTAACTATTGACTAACTTCATTGAAATACCAATAAATTACGTAACATCATCAAGTATTCTATTTCAAATTCCAAAGAAAATCATTCATATATACATTCTAATTTTGATCTATTTTGGTAAATGAATAATATTCCACAATTAATTTTTGTTGTGTAGCCCGAAAATATTGCAAAAGAAGTCTCTGAGAGATCTGCTATGGTATTCGAGGGTATGCGAAAAGTTATTATAATGACCCGTAAGTTATTTATAGCCATAGTATAATAAATGTAGCTTATCCTAAATTTATTTATAGTCCAGCAAAATAATCAATCTGAAGAAGTTTTACCTACTAATCCAATAGATATTGAACCTTTTGATAAATTTCCTAATGATGGTCAAGCACTAAGTGGACCATTTAAAGTTCCTAGTGAAGTATCAAGAAAACAATATTTTTATGGAAATCGCTCTAAAGATTTAGTTATTTATCCTTATAATAATAACACTTTTAAACAGAAATTGAATTATAGTATTATTGGAAACGATTCAAAAAATGTAAATATAACTGAAGTTAAAGAAAAACGCAAACCAACTGTAAGCAAAAATAGTAAACCCAAACAACAGGTAATTTAAATGAAATGAATGCAATTGGTGTTAAATATATTCTATAATAATGTAAAACTAAACTTGTTTAAAATTTTTAGCTAAGTGGTACTGCAAAACAGAAAACCGTACCATCGTCTCATATAGGCCGTATGTTGTCGTTTGGTGGACTTGCAGCTGGAATTGGTATTGGAGCTATTACAGAAGTGACTAAACGTTCATTAGGGGTAAGCAATTCTACTAAGAAAGAAGAAGGTGGATACATGGAGAGTGCATTTATATCTCCAGAAAATGCTGAACGAATTGCTAATACATTATGTGAAGTTCGAGGTTTGTTTGAATTATTTATTAATTTTTTGCTTAGTTTTAAAATCAATACTCTCATGCTATTGTATAAAATATTGTAATATAATTTTTATATTCTAGGTGCTGCTTTAAAAATTGGTCAAATTCTTAGCATACAAGATAATAATTTATTAAGTCCACAACTTCAGAAAGCATTTGAAAGAGTACGCCAATCAGCAGATTTCATGCCTACCTGGCAATTAGAAGTAATTTTAAATTTGTATTTTATTTCAAGTTAATTCCTGTGTAGTATATTTATTTATTGTTTTAATTTAGAAAGTATTGGCTTCAGAATTGGGGACAGATTGGAAAGATCGGTTTGAAACTTTTAATTTAAAGCCTTTTGCAGCTGCTTCTATTGGTCAAGTACATGAAGCTACCCTTAAAGATGGAATAAGAGTTGCAGTTAAAGTTCAGTATCCTGGTGTTGCTGATAGTATAAAGAGTGATATTGATAATTTAGTCGGTGTTATGAAAGTGTGGAATATGTTTCCTGAAGGAATGTTTATTGACAATATAGTTAAAGTTGCTAATAAAGAACTAGCCAATGAAGTAGATTATATTCGAGAAGCAAAATGTACTAGAAAATTTCGGAAGATATTAGAGCCATACAATGATTATTATGTACCAAAAGTTATTGGTAAGAATTATAATAATTAGTTTTTATTTTTACGAAACAATAAATTTTGCTTATTGAAAACTAGAAAATTAATATTTTCTGTTATAGGTATCTTAATTATATATATTAATTAAGTTTTTGTATTATAAAAAAAAATTTAACTGCCAAAAAATAATAAACTAATAGTTCCATTTATTTTATTTTTTTAGATGAAATTAGTACTAAACGGATATTTACAACAGAATTAATTGAAGGAGTACCATTAGATAAATGTGATGGTATGGATCAAGCCACTCGCAACAACTTATGCTTTTTAGTCTTACAATTATGCCTTAAAGAACTTTTTGAATTTGCATACATGCAAACTGATCCAAATTGGGCCAACTTTTTCTATAACGAAAGAACAAAACAAGTACATTTTTTTGAAATATTATACTTGAATATGATTAGGTTATATAAATGTATAAACATATATTATAACTATATACTTGTATTATGTACCTACATATATATATATTCTGTTCAACAAAAGTGCACAGCATATTGATCAATACAAATTTGATGCTGTATATTTCTTACCTTTCCTTTACTACACTGCTAGTAGTAGTGATGTTGTGGTGTAGGAATTTATGCGCTATTACTGTGCTATGTGCAATTTTTCTTTAAACAGAAAACATGATTATGTTAGGTTAGTGATAATGATTACTAATATATTTGTTGTTATTATTATAGCTGATCTTATTGGACTTTGGAGCTACTCGATCATTTGATCAAAAATTTCTTGGTGACTATTTAAAAATCATTAAAGCAGCAGCTGATAATGATCGATCCTTAGTTCTAAGTTTGTCCAAAGAAATGGGTTTTTTAACCGGATTTGAGACCAAGGCAATGGAAGAGGCTCATGTTGAAATGGTAATGATTATGGGAGAAGTATTCCAGTATAAAGGGGAGTATGATTTTGGCTCTCAAAATTCGACCAAACGCATCCAATCATTATTACCAATAATTCTTCATCAACGGCTGGCACCTCCACCTGAAGAAATCTATAGTATTCATAGAAAACTATCTGGTATCAGTAAAATTAATTTTGTTATAATTATTCAATAAACACTAACTATTTTTTGTTTTCAGGTATATTTTTACTTTGTTCAAAATTGAAAGCAAAGTTTATGTGTCGAAAATTGTTTTACGATACTTATGAACAATTCAAACACAAATATTCACAGTTGCAGTAATAGGAACTGTTGTAAATAATATAATTAGTTATAAATAGTTAATCTAATAATTAAGGGAAACACAAGAAAAAAAATCAAAATTTTTTAGATAATATATTGTTTTTATTGCTTTATTATTATTTTTTTTATTTATTGTTTTTAATAAAAAGTAGCATGTTATAAGAAGTACAATTGACTATTTTTTCAACCATTTTTGGTGTATAATTTATTCAATGTATCTATTTATTAATAAATGTATAGACCATCATTTATCATTAAAAAATAAAAATAAAAATAAATTCAAACAATAATAAATAAATAAAAAAAAACACTAACATTTTACATAATCATTAATATAAATGTCGCCTTGTTTTTATTATGTTTTTTGTGTGAAAAGTAAAGATTATAATTTATAAGACATTAGTTGTAGAGAAATTTATAAAAAAAACTTTTATTATATTAATACATTCAAAATTATCAGGACTACATTTTGTCTATCTTTATATTCTAGCAGTTATTTCAAATATTTTTGGAAGTTATATTATTAAAAGTTATTATTGATTGTCTCTCAACTCTAATGGTACTTCACAAAATCATATTAAAATTAATTTTGTTATTTTTAAGAAAGAAGTTATTTAAAGGTCGAGAGAAAATAAATAATGATATATTATATATGTATATATATTTATCATAAGAATAAACTTAACAAAAAAAAAAAAAAAAGAGACGATAAGTATTAACAAATATGGTGAACAGCCTGGCATATTTTGTCAAAAAATATCAATATTATTTCGGCATACCAAAAAACAATTACATTACTTGTTTTTTTTTTAAAAATACTATCACAGTGCTTCCTAAGAGCAAGAAGACAAAAATGTTCAATTAACAATACATAGTACTTGAAAGAAAAAACTATCACCATTTCAAAAATACCTTTAAATTTTTTTTTTTTTTTTTAACTATCCCGCTCACTTTAAAGCATTACAATTATTCTGTTTTTTTTCGGGAAGAGTGGGAGTTTTCTTTCTTTTTGCAAGTATAAATAAGTAAACTATTAAATCTGTGTTACATAAACTAGTCAACAAAATGCTAAAGGAGTAGGCTATATAATTATCATAGTATGTTTTATCTAAATTTGTCTTTGTGATGTTCGATTATTACTGATGATGGCTCATTGTTGTTGTCCGTCTGCCTCTTCAGGTACATCTGTTTGAGGGTTTCTGTGCACTCTCGTTTAGTATCAATGCATTCGACACTCAAAGAACGTTTGCGCAAACGGCGAGTGGTTATACCGGCTAAATTTAATAATGCATCAGCACCCTCGACTATTTTTCGACGTTCTTCGGCATCCTCTTTGCACAAGCTGAAACACGAAATAATAAATTATATATATATGTAATGAAAATTCGACCAAATGAACCTAATATAACTACTAAGAGTTTAATCCTACTTTCATTTTTTTTTTTAAAAATTTTTTTCAACAATAATAAAATTACCTAGGTACTGACATGAGTTATGTAACTATTATTGCGTTTTAAGATTGATTGCCATGTATGCAATGCATGTATAGATAACGCACCAACACTTATGAGCCTACCAACCGATATAAGCTGATATAAAATGTTAATTATTTATTGAGTATCATCCGAATTATATTATTAATGTAAAATATATATATATTAATTAAAATATTAAATATTAATGTGCATGTAGATGAACCGGCACAAGCTATGGGCTATAAATAAATATAAATAAAATCGTTGAAAAATCAAATTACCTGTCGGTTTTGAAGCAGTTGTCGTAGGTATGATCCTCGCTTGGACATATCGTGACAATTGGATATAGCTAAAAAAAAAAAAAACAATTTAATTAAAATAAACATTTTTAAATATATTATTATGTCATGTTTTCAAGTTTTTTATTTAACGTGGCCACAAACTGGTACTCAATGGAATTTGTAAATTGTTATTTAAAATAAAATTGAGATCTTATATTACTGGGCTTAGAAATATATAAATGCAAACACATATTTTTCAAACACACATACATACATACACACACAGGTATGTATATTAAATGCTATAAAAGTAAACACTTATTTTAATACATAGAGCGAAAAATGCACAGTGAATCATTTTTTGTCGGAAAGGTTGACACTCAACAGCGAGTGTAAACATTTATTTGTTAAAGGAAATTTCGGAAATGCGGTATTTATCTAAGTGTTATTTTTAAGATGCAATATAAACTACATTGCATATTAAACAAATAACGAACATATTATAATAAATGTATTGTTCATGTTGGCTTCTATCTCCGGAGTACAAATGCACCACCTTTCATCAATGTGTATTAATAAACTAACGTCGTGTTCTGACGGCATAAATGTGTGTGTGGGTAAGACGGACGTAAATATAACATCCAAGGCAATCAAATGTTACATATACTTTAAGGAGACATTTACGAACCTCGACTAGTTCTGGATCCGCGTCAGGTTTGGATTGTGTTAGCTGCCAATCTGAAATGAATGAATAGACTTATTAAAATTGTAAGCATATTTTGGGGTAAAAAATTCGTCTTTACTCCTGTTTAGACTGACACGAATGGGTTGATCGACTTTTCGGGAATTGTATAAAATCGCATCGCGAAATCAATTTAAACACTTTCGCAAAACTTTCGTTTAAGTATCGACCGCAACTCCGTTATATACATACCTACCTTTAACGTGCAAATTAACTGTCGACTTTCGAAACGTTACAATTTCAAAACAAGTTTATACTCTTTTGGACGTATAACAATATTTCTCGTTATCTAATAGTATTATAATAACTATGTGGAACGAAACAAACCTCTGTTGTGCACTATGCGCACGTGCGGACCATGTTTGAGCACCAACATTGCGGTCGCAGCGTCAACGTCGCTGACCGTAGACATTTCATCCTCGCTCCGTTCGTCCTTGGCCGTCTCCAGAGTCTCACTACTACTCCGGGTGGTCGGGCTCGTGTTCACAGTTGACTTTTTGCTATACCCCTTGGTGTACGGAGTTTTCTGGAGTGCTTGGATCAAGCACGGTCGGTATGAGGGTTCGACCATCCAAAGCGATCCTTTGCCCAAGTTCTAGGGAAAGAGAGTAAAATAACCATTACCTATTTATATAGCAACTATCAGAGAACAGTGGCGATTTTTTTGTCGTAAATGTGTCCGTGGCGTGCACGCGTATTAGATCATACGTCGCGAGTATAAAAAAATGTTAAGACAAATCGCCACTGGTCTGCAGGACTTTAGTTGCGGCACGATTCACCGAAATCGACTGGAAAAATTAATCGTGTGATGCTCACGGGCGCTTTTTCCACTTTGCGGAAACACTTGTTCAGCGACAAGTTGTGTCGGACGCTGTTCTTCCAGCCGGTAGGTGCGTTCTTATAGTACGGGAAGTGGTCGACAATCCATCCGTAGATATCTTTGACCGGCAGTGCTTTGATTGGCGAGTCCTCGATGGCCATGAAGATCAGACATGAAAACGAGTACGGTGGCTTCGATTCCGTGTGTACCTGTAATTTTGAACATGACGCGTATGTTAATCGGATACACACGACAATTATATTAATTAACAGTCTAAATCATGCCAATCGTACGTAAACGGGGAGAACAAATATAATTGGACGACGTATGTAGAAATAAGTTATCGTACCTTTGGGTCGTAGTTTGACGACCGCAACGAGGAAGTCTTGTTGTTGTTATTGTTATTATTATTATTGGTGTTGTTGTTGTTGTTGTTGTTATTGTTGTTGTTGATGGGTAAACCTGCCATGGTGGGCCAACACCGGACTGGCGATATTGACTGGCCACTAGACGAACGCGAGTCCGACGATGCGTCGTCCGCATAATCAGTCTTTGGCAGTTCGTGAACACCTGCGAAAAAAAACCATTTCAAACAATAAATTAAAGCTATTTGCATTTGTAATAACTTTTAATCACAATTGGTCTTTGAGGACGAAGATAATAAGAGCACTTTTTTAATTAAATTAAATTAATAAAAATGTGTTCATAAATCACAATAATAGTAATGTGAATTCTTAATATTAATAAATTTATATTAAAAACCAAATTTAAGTGCAAAGTTTAAAATTATTCATACATTTAGCAAGACTCATTCATTTTAATATATTTATTTATTTTATAAGTCCATAAATCCTTAACTCAATAGAAGTATACAATCTTAGAGAAAAAAAAGGTGATACTAAGTGACCCTCTGTATTCTGTAAAATGGTAATAGTTTTAATTTGTTGTTTGTTACAATTTGACGATATTATTTTTTAAAATCTCTAATATTTACTAATCTAATATTTACGCAGATTGTGTATAATAAATGAATAGCGATTTTTGTTTGATTAATAATATGTCAAAATACAAAAGCAAAGTACAAATACATAAGCATTGAATTTGGTAAAAATACATTAAGAATAATGTTGAACACAATGTATAGGTATTGGAATTGTAAACAGTAGACTAAGTGTGTCCAATGAAACATGTATCGTAAACTTATATATTTTAATTAAATTACACGCCGAGGCGACTAATCTTTTTTTTACGATTGATCAAAGCTGATCCCGAAGCCGTTAGAAGGTTTAGTTTAATGACAAAACGTTGACCTTAAACAAATATTATAATAATATAAAATATAAGTAAATTTTTAATCTATAATTATTTACATTTTATTATTCCACTCAAAAATAAAACACATTTTTGGTTTCAAGTCAAACTTTTAAAATATCTCAAGAATGAATTATATGTATTAATGAATTACATATATTATACTTATCAATTTACATTATCTGGCAGTATAATGCATTTTAATATAATTTTTAAGCTTTTTAAAGAATATAATATAATATTTCAACATAACGGAATTATTTCCAATTATAATTGTTAGTAATTTATACTATTTAAAGATTTGTTATTTTTATGTGACTTATAATTAATTTTAATTTCTAGTAAAATAAATAATTCTATTTTACTGTAGTTAAAATTTAATAACAAATTAATATCATGTTTTATAAATTACAGTATACTTATTATGGCTTCAACAGTTTTTATAATTTATTATTAGTTACCAAAATAAGTAATTAAATTGTTGAGTTTATTTTATATCTCTATGAGTTACAGTGGTATCATGATTGAATACTCAATTAACTTATCTATACTGCATAACCTTAATTAAATTAATGTGAATATAAAAGTGAGTCATAGATCAGTAAAATTGAATTAAATAATCCGGATAATCCATGAATCTGGATTATCAAATCCGAATAATTAGGATTTGTCAATTCTGAATATGCCCACCACTAGTTGGCATACACATTTATTATTGTATTTACTGTAAACTTAAAAGACTAAACATAAAATAATAAAATAATATTTAAAACAATACATGTTAATTTATAATTCTTAATTATTTTAATATTAAATATTAATAATAGGTATAGGTAGTTAGGTAGGTACAGGAGCTAAAATTGTTCTCTACATAATTTATTCAAAAGTTGATTTTGGTATCATAAAATTTTTAAATTAACAGAGCTCAACGGTGAAACGTAAATATATAAATATATGCAACACTCATGAGTAGCACTAATAATTTATAATTATAGTGTTATTTAAATATTAAATTAAAATATCATGTTTTATTTGTTTAAAAATATTTTTTTAATTAAAAACGGTTTAAGTAAATTATATTTTTAGTGATAAATTTTATAACTGTTTTACATAATGAAAATGCTTTATTATTTAAATTTTTTTGAGTAAGCATATTACGTTGCAGTAATTTGCCTTAATAACTATAGCCATATAGATATTCGAATTCAAGAAATTTTTTGTTAAAACTAATGTTTGAATTTAATTTGTATGTATATTACAATTCTTTACTTCGCATACATTCATATAGAGCTTACGAAGTATGAATTATAAGGTAATAAAACAGTAACTCATAGAAAAATATAAAAAAAATTCTTAGAGTGGTTTACTCCAATATTGTAAATAGTTAACAAATTATTTTTTAATAGATAAAACAAATTTTAAAAGGAATAAAACTATAAATGAGATTTATATTTTTATAATATATAATAATGGCAATTTGTTGCTTTTTATAAAGTTAAGCATTATAAAGCATTATAAATAAAACATGAAACGCATTGTTTTTCATATATAGGAACGGAAAAAAATTTCTATTTATGAGAATTTTGAACGCAAATATTTGTTACGTATAAAAAAAAAAATTAACTATTAAATGCAAGTTATTTTTAATAATAATATTTTCTAGAATAATTCACGTATATTCAACTAAATATTAGTCTTGGTAATAAAATAGTAATAGTCTGTAATCAATGGTAAAAGGTACACACTTATTTGGCCTCAATTGAAATAATTGATTACCGTTGATAAGACGTAAGGTACGTAAAATTCTTGTTTTTTCGCTACATTTTGATAGTTTTTCCTTACGCATTTATTGACTATTTCAATTAATTTATTAACTATTTAAAAATCACAGAAGGTTTTGGATTTAAAAACTATCCAATAACATTGGGTTTAAAAGTTTTCTACAAAAATAATATCACCGACGATCGTTTGGATAGAAAATTTTTTTTTAAAAGACAGGGAACGCGTTTTTTGTTTACAGCAGAGACGAGGAACAGGAACTAGTTTTTTTTTTTAAAAAAAAAACTTTTTCAACACTGCATTTTTATTACAATTAAGTATAAACATATAAAAGTTACCACCTTGATTTTTAACCTTAAATTGTAGTTGTATAGATCGACTCCTACACTTCGTATAAGAATTCCTTAAATAATCATTATTACAAGAATAAACGATTGAATTGAGTAATTGAAATTAGGCTGCATTTTATAATATATTTATGTATATAATATATTTGCCGTTTCTTTCGTTAAACTTAAAGCTGATCCTGTCTTATATAGTGTCCGTATATTCCATGTGCTCCAAAACATATCCAATTTCCTATTTCCGTTAGTTTTTTCACTTAGTCCGAGGCTTGGGTTTTGAATGTCTTGAACAAAGGTTGTTTTACTAGGTAGGGTTGTTAGCCCTGCGCTAAACCCCCAATTTAGCAGGCCATTCCACACCAACCACTTAAGGCCCATGTAGGCCTATTACAATACACTTTGCAATGCATTGGGCGATGGGAGCGCCATTTTCCCTACGCCTATATTAAACTGGACCAACTAGTTAAAGTCAGTTCAATTTAGAGCTCGGGGCCCCGGGTTCACCATATTCGTACCACTAGTTAGTGGTCCCCTGAGGGTAAATATTATTATTTTATTTTGGAAATATTATTCTAAAGCACAATTATAACAGAGATGATAAAAAGGCGAAGACTTCAATGGGCAGGCCATGCTTGGAGGAGCCAAAATTAATTAATTAAAGCAGTGTTAGAACAAAACCCATGTAGGAAAAGATCATTTGGAAGACCCAAAACAAGATGAGAAGACTTAGTCAAAAAGAATGTGCAATCACTAAAAGGAGGAACGAATTGGAAAGAAAGAGTAATGGATAGAGAAGAATGGAGGAATGGGTGTAAAATGGGATGGTCTTGAAAGGCCTTTTAACCAAAAGGAAGGAAGGATATATTTGCCGTTATTTTTGTTCGTAAGACCAAAAAATTATTTTATTTAGTAATTTCGTGTAATTTCCTTTATTTATAAATTAAATAATGATGCGAAAAACAAAGCAACTTGTCTAAAGGCAAATAATGATTTTGAAGTATAATATATGTATGTAGATATATTGTTTAATAGATTTTACGACAGTGTCTTATAAAAGTTTTAAAATTTTTATTTAATTAAATTTAAAACCCAGCGGAAAAATCAATACTATTTAATCGAGACTATGAAATCAAAGTAAAAAAACATAAAAATTAACTTTAATTTTGGTCTTAAATTTTTTATAAAATTAAAATACATTATTAATAGTGTTTATTTATTTAATTTATTTATGTAGGTTTAAGTCAAGAGTTCGCTGTTTTGATTATTCAATACAAGTACAAATTACAAGAATACAAGTTTTTATTTATAATTCACTGAATATTATATTAACAATAAAACAAAAAGGTTCAATAAATATTTCAAGGAACTATGGTAATTAAATAGATAAGTTATCGCAAAAAAAGAAAATTGAGGATCATTAAGTCTATAATTAGAGTATTTTTTTGCAAAATATATTTAGAAATTATAAAAATTATCAGTATAATATGAGGGCTTTTTCCAATATTTTTAAATTAAAATTAAATATTATATTTATTTTATGATTAAAACATTTAACTTTATAAAAACTTTTTGAGTAAAGTAAATATTTCAAACATAGAAATATATTGGTTCGAGTGAAGACCATATTTGTTATATGTATATTTATTAGACATTTGAAAAAAAAAAAATTAAAATCAATAACAAATCATTGAATTTAAAAACGATTCTATAAAAGACAAATATGTCAAATATGTAAAACGGTTATAAGTGCTTGCATTTAAAATACATTTTAGTACGTCTCATTTGACATATAAATATTTAAAAAAGCTACATATAATAATGATACTATAAAAAGAAATTTTATAAATTTCAAATTGAAAGTAAATATTTCAACCACGAGGACTGTTCGCAATATTAAAATGAGTTATGATTCTTGAAATATTTTTTTATTAGGTGGATTCACGGAAGTTCATTTTTTGAATTTTACAAATAATTTCCGGATAATTGTGAATAACTACCGAAAAATTATAAAAAAAAAAAAACCGTATTTATAACTAGAATATATTTTTCGCTGTAATCAAGAAAATAATTATCAAAGAAACTTGACATTTTTACTATATGTTTATTTTACCGTTCTCTAGAAATTATATAATTTTCAAAAAATGTTGTTTTTGTTTGTTGTTTAAAGATAGACATATACGTATAATTTTCTCGTTTTATTAAATAATTTTTTTTAAATGTTGATAAAACATTTTTGGTTAAACAAAAAATGTTCAAAGATGAATTAAAACATTGTCTTAGAATTACTTACTTGTGTAGAAAAATATCGAGAATGCATGGAACTACTTTTTATAAGCAATTGAATGTTCAAATGTTGACAAAACTCGACCAAAATCACTAAAATCTGCATACATTTTGTAGTTTAACAATCATAAAACATTCAATTTTCATACTTAATGCTTGAAATTGAATACCAAATTTTTCACAAGGTTCTTCTTAATGTAGTTACTAAAAAAATATATATTGGGAAGTCACAAAATATTTTTATAAACGTATGAAATATAAATTTAGCGAAATCAGATATTTCACAGAAATTCATTGAAATTACATGGATGTTTCTGTTTTTATATCAACATAAGTTTCTTAAATAATGAATTACTTATTCTATTATATTTAAAACTACTCTAATGATATTAAACAATATCAAGTTAATTAGCTTATAAGAAATTTAGTACACTAATGACCTTTGGCGTCAAATAAAAAAAAAATATTATAATTTTTATACATTTTTAAAAACTGAAATAGTTTTAATTTGTATGGAAATATTGCTGTTTATATTTCTCCAAACTTAGACTTTTTCAAAAAAAATATGTTCAAAAAAGAGAACTTAGGATGAATTGAATTAGAGATAATGAAAGATACATTAAATATAATAAACAGGCATTTTTACTCAATTTGATCAATATAGGATAAATATTGCATCACTGATTATTATATTATTTTATATTCTACTACCTAGATAAGTAACTATTTATTCTCAAACCCTATAAATTGTAATAAAACCTAATAATGTAAATATAAGTATATATATAAGTATATGTCTAATAAATATACTGTGTCACTATAGGCAATTTGATAAAATTTGTTTGTCAGTCTGTTTTACATATTTTTCTCAAATAAAAGTTGTTATCTCTCTCAATGTAAATCGAAAATTAAATACTAATAATAAAAATTATAACATCGTCCTACATTGATATAATATAATAATATATAAAATTAACTAGTTTTTATTGTAAATAATTATTCACATATTTGTTTAAGTAAATATATAATATGTAGTTAAAGTTTATTATATGTCTCGAAGGAAAATCAAAATTTATTTACATGAACCATTCATAGTAAACTGCAAATTATAAATAAGAACTAGGATCGTTTAATTATAAATTATATAAAAGTAACATTTTCTCTTCAACATACTTTTTAAAAACTATGCCAACAACGATTACGCATATCAAGATAAACGATAATTTCTCGACCTATTCGTGTTGTCATTACACAGTTTTATAAAAAATTATATTAACAGTTAGATGAGAATATTAAAATGCATGGCATTTAATGAAAATGTTGACCTAAACAACTTTAAGTAAAATAATTGCATTTGGTAAGTGCATCAGCTTAATTTTATTTGCTTCTACTAAACTATATGTTTGAATAAACTAGTGTTTATACTGCGTATATAATGGACTATATTATTAATTAACTATTATTAATCTTTATTATCAGTTCATTTAATATATATATATATATATATATTTTAATATATATATATTTGTAAATATTTATCATATGCAAGATATAAATTAGAGAAAATGTAATATTTACAAGATTTGTTCTTTGTAAAAAACAAAATAAAATTAACAAAATAGTATGATATATGTCTTAAATAATAATAATATTAAGCACATTAAATATGCGTATGGGTTTCATCAATTTGTTTGTTAATATTTTGCTAACCACACTAATATTGAATTATATTTTGTTTTTCTATAACATTGTCTCATCAAATGTTTGAAATAGATTTAATAGTGAAATTACTAATAGGTAAAAATGAAATAAATAACTTCTTCATATGTAAAGAAACACTTTTTAAACATTATAAGGTTCTTTATTACATTCAGGCTGTTTTTCTGTAATTATTATCACAAGAGTTTAATTAAAAAACATTTACGTACCTATATTCTTTAAGGTACAACGAATATTTGATGTTAAACTTACAGTTACATAAATAAACAAACTTTTAAAATAAAATACTAGATTAATATATTGCATATTGCATTTATAATTGTTATTTTTTCACTTTTTAATAATAATAATCATTATAACAAAATTTGAATGATAATGAAATACATGCATTTTTAGTTGTGTAGTTTAATAAATTATACTTGTTGTTTAAAGAAAACGAGCTTATTATTTATTGATTTTTGAAAACTATTTAAATCTGGGTTGAGATGAAAAGATAGGAAAAAAAGACTGAGATGGTTTGGGTATGTGATAAAACGAGAGGAAACAAATGCAGTAAAAGTTGTTATGAAAATGAACATTGAAGGGGAAAGAGGAAGAGGGAAACCAAAAAAGAGATAGTTGGATAAGATCGAGAATTATATTAGAGCCGATGGTGTGTGTATGTGTAGGGGATGCAGAAAATCGAGACGAGTGGAGATTTAGTACAAGGATGGCAAATCCCAAATAGTTGGGAGAAAGGCGAAGGAGAAGAAGACTTAAATAGGGTTGAATATTTTGTATAAATGTATTATTATAAAATAGTATATATTATATGTATGAAATACATTTTGTGTAAAATATTTACATATAGGTAAATGTTCATAATATGTTAAAAGCAAAGTAAAATATCAAAATACAACGTAGGTAAAGCTATGTTGTTCAGGTTCTTAGCATGGAATTATAATAATCATTTAAATTAGAATTATAATAAATATTTTTATATCCAATGCGACGTAATATATAATACTTATTATTTTACTACCTACTATTAAAGCTATTACTATAAAAGCGCTGGGAATTAAAGAGCTTGTTTGCGTATTATAAATTTCTATGTATGTTTTTTCTCGGTCCCATACAACATAGATGATTTAATCGGTGTAATGTAATACCACGTGCATATAGGATTACCTAATACATATGAAGCTATTAATTATGATTAACTTTTGATAAAATTATTTAAAATAAAATGAGAATTAATAATTTAGAGAATATCTATATAAATATTATGGTCGCAATTTATGTTATAGTGTATGAACATAATACATTAAGTGTGTGCATAATTGTTATAGCCCAACATCAATGTTCATTATTTTCATTTATGAAACAGTAGCCTGACCTAAATGCACGGAAAATGTTTTTTCTTAAAGAGACTTGACTAACAATCCGTAACGAAAATACAGTTACATTTTTTCTACGTTGATTGTTTATTATATACATGTATAAATTTTGTTCTAACCTTTGAGCAGATTCTTGTTTTGTAGCCAACTCAGTGACGTAAGGTCATCGTCCTCGTTATCATCTGTCGATGAGTTGCCTTTATCTTTGTCACCACCAACAGACACGTTTTCGGACAATAGTTCTTCCTATATTTATACAAAGATAAAACAAAATTATGAGTTTATGTAAAATCAAATTTATATGATTATTGATAAGATGAATACTATTATAATAATATATTCTTTTCACAATATAAAATTACGTGACCCTTAATAGGTAAGTAGAATTATTCCAGACTATGGAATAAGGATTAAGGAGTATATAAATCGTGGTTGATGTGTGTGTGTGTGTGTGTGTGTGTGTGTGTGTGTGTGTGTGTGTGTGAATGTGAGACATAAGTGAGTATGTACGAGTATAAAAAGCTTCCCCCAGGGAATGAAAAACATTTGTCGCATTGCTGGCCACTTGATAGTTGTCCAAGCACGTATCTTTGTCTTGTCTGTGCTTCTATTTATATTGACCCCTTGCGCGTTTTTAAAAATAAATCATTGCGGTTGTATCTCTGTCCATATAAAGCGACGTACTCGTTTGAATCTCCAGAAGAATAGTGATCATAACCATTGGAAATGATAATATTAATTCAGAACTCTAACGATATCATAAAAAAATAAATGGTGGTGTAAGTAATTCAATTATCTTATCTATGTAATATACATACACACATGCATGCAGTTATTTGATTGTTATGAGATTTTTGGATGGTATACCCAATATATTGAATAGAAATAATTCATCTTATCATACTAGCAGTGGTGCAACCAAGGGATGTGTTTTGAACCTCTTTGAACCGTGATTATAGACATTTTATTCGATGACTGTTGAACATTTTTTTTTTTAATGACATTAAATAACGTTCAACTGCCGTCATATTTAATTCATAAAGTTTTTTAGAATACATTGTAGTACTATTATGGCAGTTAAAAATGTAAATTCTAACTTATAAATGTACATAATGACTTTAATCCATGTACAAATTTTGAAATGTAATATCATTTATTGTGAAAATAAACATATTATTAAAACTATGTATACAATTACAATATTTAAGACATTGTAAGATATTTGAATAAAGTGGAAATTGGAAATCGCGATAATGATAAATACAAATGGATACCTAATCACTAGAAAACGGATTTTGAAGGCATTTACTTTTTTTTTTGTTCTAAAACTTGTTAGCTACATATTCGATTTATACCACTTAGAATAAAATGCACGATATTTTAGGTACTTTTTTTTTTTTGCTTTTAAGATACATTTTTTCAAAATGTGTTCTAAATAAACGTATTAGAAATTTTATGTTTATTTTTAGATTATATAATGTGTTCCAAATCTTATTCAATTATTTCTTGACTACCTTTCCCCGTGTGTTCAGTTTTTCACGTATCATATGGTATATAGAAGATAAATTTATCTTGAAACGACAATAAACACAAAAATATGCTCTTGCTTTGGAAATTATAAACTCAGAATTATAGCTTAGTTTTTTTTTTGTAACATCGTTTAGTCACTTACAAAATGTCGAAAATGATTAATTTTTTTTTTTTAAACCCATTTTTAATGTTTTTTTTAAGCCTTTTTGGAAGATTTATAACAGCTTTATTTTTTTTTTTAGAGAGTACTTTAGTTTTTAATTGCTTTAAAATCCGTACTCTACTAATCACTAATATTATCGATTTATCGTAGTCAAAAGCAATAAAATATTTGTATGACTGTTCCTACGTGTTTTTACTGTATCAATTTAGTTATTTGTATGTTACTGTCGTAGTCAAACAAATAAAGTGAGTAAACATACTAATAAAAGTATAACTGACATTTTTACTTAAAAACTTTAAAAAGTCTGAGAATATACCTCAGAAACTCAATATCAGCATGCAGACTAAATTAATTAGCAGCGTTGAATATTCACCACGCAATTGCAGTCACTACAGATGACGTCATAAAATAATTAACTCAGAAAAAAAGAAAATTAGATTTTGTAATTTAAAATTAGTAACATTTTAATAGGTATGTATAATAATTTTCTAAAATATCTTTATATTTAACGTGACTACTAAAATTATATTTGGTTTGTATCTAATAATGTATTATGGTAATAAATTTACCAATCTATCGAATACCAGATACAGAAATAATTACAGTGGTAGGTTTGAATAAGGTAATACAATAAATATTAAGTAGTAGTGATTCGAAATTCTATAATCATTAGCTTTAAAAAAAATAATTGTAATACCATTGGCGGACACCCCTTTGAAAAAATCTAGGTTATGCCACTGCATATCAGCACTATTCAATTATCTAACATTAAAGGTTCGTTACATGAAAACACATTTGAACCTATTCACCAATATATTTATTTACTTACCCGCTGAACACTGGAATTAACATTTCAACGGACCCACATAATATATTCGATTAATTTCGTAACGATTAGAAAATAATTGGACATAAAAACATAAGAATTTGCTCTTTTGAAAAGTTATAGATAATTGTAAATTATTGCGATAATTTTATTGTTTTGAATATGTGACGAACCAAAGTTTTATAAGTAATGTGCATCCATAAGATAACAGTACATATTATTAAATAATTATCAAATCATAGTTCGACACGTCATAATGAATATTTAATATTTTACGATTAAAATGAACTGCAATGCATGCAGTATCTGTGTTTACATTATATTATGCAACACTATAGGAACATTTTACAGCGAAATTAGCTCGATAGAGTTATTTCGGAACGAATGTTCACCGACTCGGGTGGTTAAAAAATCGTAGTTGTCGTTTTCTCTTTGATAACTCACCCTAACCGGGAAAGGACTGGCTGGCACTGTGACGAAGACTGTGGTGTTCATGGTAGCCCCGCAGTTACTTAGAGCGGTGACGCCAGTGTCTTCGTCCGGTCCAACTTGATCCGGTGCCATGTTTTCCAAGTCGGCTAAAACCAATAAACAATGACATTTATTACGTATTTTAAAACAATAAAGACGGACCCAACAAACATTTTTCAACTACGAAACCGGGTAAAAATACCACTGGGTTATTACCACATCAATACATAATAACGTAACGCGAGCCGAAGCCCTATATAGCGGCGAGCATTATTATTATACAGTGTGGTGAATATGTACTCGGTGTTTTTACATTACTATTATAGATATACCATTGTCACCGTATACGTCATCCCGGGAGCGAGTGGGGTATGTGTAATATCATTTTGTTTGGCAAACCGTAGTATAGTACAATACACGAGCAACCAGTTTTCTGTGGAACGACAATGACTCACGATGATAGGTAGAGGAAAAAATACAAAACAAAATATTCTTATACACACACACACACACACACACACACACACACACACACATACACACACACACATACACACATACACACGCACACGCACACGCACACGCACGCATATAATATACTGTAAGAGAAAATAATTCATTCTCATCCGGTTTCCATTTTAAGGCATCGTGGACGACGTTGTTTGTACAAAATCAGAAAAATAAAATAACTTGGCTACGGTAAAGAATACAGGCCCCATCATCCACCAAGGGTGTGTCGCATACGCGTGCGTGTATGCCTGCGCCAGCGTGTGTGGTTCACGGAACAATAGTTTGCAATAGCACGTTGTATGGTTCATGCTTACGAACGATAATATCGATACAACCGACGAAAAAAGTAGCGATTCCGTTTCGTCAATTTTCCCAGGAAGAGCGAAAAGAATATTGAAAACCGATTTCTTTATTATATATATATATATTTTTAAATCGCTGTACATCTGGAATTTGGGGTAGCCGTATATTAACTTTTGGATTTTCGTGAATTATGATTATTTTTTTAAATTTAATCAAGTTTTGCAAACCTGCACGTATCGCATGTACACATCGGTGTATCGGTACGAAAAACATTTAAAAATATACCGTATATCACGCGGTGTTGGAATTACATGCGGCACGTGTAATAAATGTGCGAATCGATCTGCGAATAACGAAATCACATAGGTAGTTAAACGTCGTCGTTTCCGCGGGATCGCGGTAAGGAGCCGTGGTTCTAACCGCGATTGGACGTGAAACCGCCGTGATCGTCTGGCCGCGTGGACTCGCCGGGCGAGTTGGCACGAGTCGACCGGCGAAAACGAAGTCGTACCACTATGTTGATGTGCAAGTCCGTGCAACGGGCGGGCGCGTGTAAACGCAGTCTATTTCGATTTCGAGCCGCTGTGGCAATACGCGTTCGACACGACACCGTAGCATTGTACTTGTACGGTACTACGGTGTGTATACACACGTATATGTGTGCGAATACAATACGTGTCGTAAACGGTGGCGTGTAACTTTTTTTGTTTTTCCACCCGATTTTTGGACGGACGCCACCGTTACGGGATGAGATTACTGTTTTATTAATCCACTCCCGACTACGGTATAACGTAATATTTCAGTGCTATCCGTACGGTATGAATATAATATTATGGTTGTATTATTATTATTGTTGTTGTTATTATTACACAGAAGACCGTTCGGGATTCGAACAGCGTGCGCGTTCCACTGTTCCATCCCGTACGGAGTTTTGCCGATGCCATTACGTCCGCGTATCGCGCGCGCCCCGCAGCGGCAGTACCTTTATTTAATAGGGCGCACTCGAATCTTCTTTCATTAATCCATCGAATTGTTTCTCGTACGTTAAAAAAAAAAAGAAAAAAAAAAGAAGACTTACTCGAATCGCCTCCTAAATCCCAAATTTTAAATCGTCTTCACTTTATGCTATTATGTATATTAGGTTCAATGAACATAAATTGTATTTAGTGTTTTAAATTGCTAAATAAGTTTTATAATGATAAACATAGTAATTCCTATTTGGTCCATCAGTGGATAATTAACAAAAAAATTTCTATTCATAAAGAATGTGTTATAACTTTAATACGTGCAATTGTGTGTAGAATATATCTACTCCGGCAGAACATACGAATAAAAATATGGGCGGGATTTTCATTATCGATTCTGTAGACAATCTACGGGAGACAATTCGAGTATTTGCATTTAGGGGTGTTCAAATTGTCCCCTAAACACCCGAAAACCATTCGAGTGAAAAATTCACGTAAACCTACCTAGCTTTGGGAGGCATTCCATTAGTGTGTACCGATTTATACACACCATTTTAAAAATGCGGTCACCAGACACGTAATATAAGATATACCATATTAAAATATAATAGTTTGATCGCCGTGGATTCGTGTTTATAATTTGACCGTACACTTTCATCGAGTTTTTCGCCTCTCGATATTCAGCCAGTGTACACAACGTTAAATCCGATCACTTCGCCGTCAGAAATTATTATTGAGGTATAGTAATTGTAGCGTGCGCGGTGCATTCCAGTGTACCCTGCCTGTCCTACGATGCCTTCTCTTCCTCACCCATCCGAACGAACGTTGTCCGACTTTATCTAAACAGTGGTGGTGGCAGTGACCCCGAACCGGCATTTGGTTGCCTGCGGAGTCGTTTTACTAAACTCACGATACCCGAAACGTGATCGCCGGAGTCGCCACTACCGCTACCACCGTTCCCTGAGCGTATTTTACAACGTTATAGGTCCGCGGGCAATGCAAGACGCTCAGCGTGTGCACAAATAGATGTTGTGTCTAAAACGCGGATAACAATAATTAGCTTATGGTGTATAATAGAGTCGTCGCTAAAAGAAAAAAGACAAACTTAGAAGGAAAAAAAAAGAACGAAACGCGAAAAAAAAACAGAGAAAAAGTTAAAAGTTTGGTCGACTCTAATCCAGTACTTATTTAGGACTACGGGATTGATTAATAATTATGAATTAACGTTCTGAACGCTCGAGTGCGTTTCTGTGCCCGTGCACGGAGTGAAAGTGCGTGTATTATAAATATTATTATAGCCTCGCTCACGTCGTGGTAAACGCACTCTGCCGAGTCAGCTGTTGAGATTTTGTTTCTTTCCTGAATTTACAACATCATTAGACCGATAAAACATAATAGTATTAATATCTTATACGATTCATTTGACTCGTAGACGATTAACGGCGATATCGTATAATATGTGTTGATAACTGTGTAATATAACATATTGCACAGGGATATGGGTCACGATATAATATGAAGAAGCAACGTGGCGGGTGTCTCATATTGTGTACAGCAGTACCGCAGTCCTCATATATATTTTACAACATTATAGATAGGAGAATGTGGTATTTTTTTATTAAATTATAAAAATATGAGTTTATCGATTTCAAATCGGATTCAAATTTAACGTACAAGTATATACAATAATAACACCGAAGATGTTCTATAGATTCTTTTTAGAATACAATAAATCCAATTGCGAAAATGTTTCTATGTATATACAATTAAATCCATTAAGTATTTGACCTTACAATCTAATAAAAAAGCTTCGACTGTAGTTTTAAACGGTTTTTTAATTTATACAAGATTACCTTGTTGAGGCAACTTACGAAATCTGACTTAATACATTTTCATTAATCATTTTAACTTGAAGTATCATTATTCTTATCTGTGAGATATATATACACATATTTGGGTTTATATTAAAGTTTTATACTGAAAATCATAGCTATCAGTAATAACTGAAGAACTTGATGTAAAAACTAAAAATAATTAATTTTGAAATTAATTGTATGATAAAATATAAATTTTTTATTTTTATTTTTGATGTATAAAACATAACGTTGTAGTGTACTATGATTAAAATTCACTTAATTTAATATATTTTAAGTTAAGCTTTATAAGAATAATAGAATAAAGAATATACATCTATACATATTGAATATACATATACAATATATATACACATAGTATATGTATTGCGTTGTTTTATTATCTAGTCTCTATATGTTAAGTTTTACTTTGAATCATTTAAAAATATAATTTATGAAATATTTATTAAATATTTGTATTATTTTTAATTGTTATGAGTAGTTATGTATGTCAAATGTTACTTGATTAAATATTAATTTAAATACATATTTATTGCATAATATATTATTATGAAAACATATGATGGTAGGGAAAAATATAAGAAAATAAATTAACACATTTTAGTAAATTACTATACTTAAATACAAGTATGATTATTTTATTTGTATCTTTCATTGTTTTGCTAAGTTCTTATTTTGACTTAAAAAAAATTAATTTTAAGTATAGTTTATTTTTATTAATAATTATATTTTCATTTTGAGATTTTTTTTAAGTGCTTTAGCAGCATAATTTAATATTTATACTTCGAATAAGACTATTAAGTAAAATTAAATAAATCGTTATAATTAGCTCTTAACAACTATACTATAGTGATTACTATAATACATTCTTCCATACACACACACACACACACACTTAAAAAATATACTTGAGTAACTCATTTAATCTTGTTTTTTTTAATATGATATAATATGATAATCTCTATACTAAATAAATTATTTAATTACAGTTACAAAGTAGTAGTTACATTTTATAACAACAAGTCGTTAACTTAAAAATATTTAAAATCATGTATATAAATACTAAACTTATGGTTTAACCAATTATTCATGTATGACATAATAAAATGACGTAAGATCTAGTGTTATAGGAAAATGATTATTTCTATGTCATTATGCGTTTGAAACATAAGTTATAAGTCAATATTTTCACATAAATTATAATATTGATTTTAAAAATTACATAATGATTAAAAATTGCGTTTTGTATGTGTACATTTATTTTTATTCTGTATGTTATGAATTTCTTTAATCTTTTATGGATTTACATATATTTATAATATTACCTTTTCTAGATATATCCAATGGATATTATCTATGTCTATAGTAGTAGTACACTGACGTTTCATCACATATCCACTATTAATGTATACTCTGAACATTTAACCGTTGGAACTTGTGGGTTCGATAGGTCACCACATAATTGAAGACATTGGTATTATTTGAAAACGGAAATAGTATTGTGCACATAATTTAAGCAAATATTCTATTTAATATTCTACCAAAATGTGTATCCAGTAAGTGATATAGGAGTTTAAATATACATGTTCAACACAAGCAATATTTTATGTACATATGTAAATAATGTAGTTAATGATTACGTAAATAATTCCTCAAGTTTTATTCTTTAATATAAATAAGAAATAAATAATTACCACGGATTTTAAAATAATTTTTTCCTTTTCAGTAGTACCTAAACAAAATATTTACTACAGTATGGCGTTTAGATTTAGTTTTTGTTCAACAAGTTACGTTGTGTTAAATAGCAAAAACTGTCATGTAATTTATCATTACTGATTATGTAATAGATTTCATATGTTTTAATCAAGGACAGTTAGTATGGTATATACAGCATTGTAAAAAGGAATTAGGTAAACATGTGGCATTTGAATGGTTCATAGATTGAAAAATGGTATTTTCATCCATATATTATGGATGTTATAAATAATTGAAACGAAAAACAATAATTTTTAATTTATGCACAGACTTATAAAATAACTGAATTTATCGATAAAAAACTATTAGCAAATTGGTTAGAAGTTTAATAAATGTATTATTTTTTGAAAAATAAATATTTCCAGTGGGATAATATATTAAAAATTATATACCTCTATCTATATATCTTTATAAAATAGATTTATATATGTATATATATATATTTTACACCTAAAAACGACGTGTTCGATGATTTTTTTCTTAATGGACTCCAAAAAAATTGGACCGATTATGATGACATTTGGTACAGAGATATATTAAGTATTGAAGAAAGATTTAGATAACCTTTTATCTTTTGTCACGATAAACCTGATAAAAACCGAACGGGCAGTTGTTGTTTTACTGTCGCTATAACAACCGAAAAACGGAAAGGAACCCCACCGACACACACCGAAGTGTACATCTAGAAAATGGTGAACACGTCTATTTTACTGAAAATATTTCTAAGAGCGACTATCTTCTCCTTCAAATACGATACTCGCCACTGTTTTTAATCTCTGTAGAAATTGAATTAGTAAGAACTTTTTTGTATGTTGAGGTACCTTAGTATTACACTTGGAACACAATAGGAAGATAATGGAAACGTTGAATTTAAAGAGCTTCTGTTTGGAATGGGCCTGGTATCAAATCTTGAGATGCCTTAGAACGAGTTTACCCTGTCTAAGTTAGTAATATAAAATATTTTTATTTGAGAATGCGTGAACTAACCTTTTTCAAAGATCTCAAAAAGCTTGATAATCAGTAATTTTCGAACTTTCGAGGAGCATGTTAGGGAATAAAATTAATTTATAATGACGCATTAGCAAACGTAAAAGACTAAGTGATAACTATTACTGGACAACATTAAGTTAAATGTTAAAAATGTGTTCAATTAACGCATTACAATTGATGATTAGGCATATCTTTCGACATAGTTAGCTGTAGTATCAATCTGCTGTGGATTTGTACACTAAGATTGAAAATGAACGTTTGCGATTTATTTAATGCAACCAAACTAAATTATGATCGAAGGAAGAAATCCACTTATGGAATACTATTTTTGTCTCACCAATTATTACGCAGTTAAATGAAAATTATACACATTTGTACTTTAAAATAATGAAACTAAATAAAGTTAACCTGGGTGAAATAGGTTAAATCAACTAGTATATAGTACATATATATATAGATCTTTTATGTGCTCGTGTTTTCAACTACTCGTAGTAATATAATAATACATAATATAATAATAAATATATAACGAATTATTACTTAATTTTTTTTATAGAATTTTTTAGTTTAACTTAATTAATCTCCATAATGTTATTTTAATATTTTAAATAAAACGTATTAAATTTTGGATTTCTGTAAATAGGTTGGAATGATTAATCATTTTAAAATACCTTGTAAAAAATTGATTTTTAATAGGGAAATAGATACGAATTCAATTAATTTAATTTTAGTTTAGTAACAATGAATTGTATGAATATCAATATTTTTAATCAAAATAACAAAATATATAACTCAAAGAAACAACCATGCATTAAAAAAATGTAAACATTTAAAATTAATCAGTGTTTATGTTTAAGCAAATACTTTTACCTAACACTAATAAAACCTATTTAATGATTAATTTCCCAAGAAAACCCTCTAAAAATCGTACTTTTGCGATAAAAATACACATATTTTATTTACAATTGTTACATTATAATAGCAATTATTTAGTTAAAAAAAAAAAAAAAAATGGTCGATGAAATCGGAGGCTATTATAGTTTTAATAGTATTTCTTTTTGGGCTCAGGTAAGATTACGTTTTCAATGTATATACATATAAGTTTTTTGATTGATATCACACCGTCTAATACGGTGGGTACAGCAGAACCGCGGAATAATAATAATAATAATAATCACTGTCATTCGTATAGGCGTGTAGAATTTGGTCGACAGTTTCATGTTGAAATCGTTGAATGTAGAAAACGTACCGGTACGTAGAAACCATCAAGTAACATACAAATCTTACACTGCACGCGAACAAACTCGGCTCAATGCCAGTTTACAGGCTACTACGTACTACAAGATGTGTGTGTTTTTTTTTTTTCATAAGCCGTATAACCCGACCAGTCGTCAAATCATTAGAGGACCTTCGACGCAGCTACGCGCGCGCATTCTCGCAGTATCGTTCGTCGATCGTTTCGACACGTGAAAAATAATAATACGAGGAAAAAAAAAAATTCTTATAATATGAATATTTCTACGAGTGACCACGATAGCACAATAATTCCCTATTCAAATTAAGTTTAAGCGTTGCTAACAACAACAATACCGACGACGCGCGTACACATCGACAAGCGGTTGCCACGATAAAACGGACTCGCGCCTGTTACACGGAAACAAGATCGCGTTTGTGGGTCACCGGTTGTGGTACACGCGCCTTATTGGCAAACTTGGGAGCGGCGTTGGCGGCGGTAGTGGGTACAAGTATTTTCCATCCGCCGCGGACGGACAGCGAGCAGGACGCGCGTATTCGTGCGCAGGACAAGGGACACGCGTGAAAATCGCGGAAAAGAATGTGAAGCGCGTTCAAGAAACTTATCGCCGGAAAAAAAACAACCGTGACCCACGATCACCGGCTCATGATTGTGTAATATATGAGAACATATCACAATCCCATTGACAGAAAGACAAAGTCAGCAAAATATTGCCCGCGTTATTATTACGGACCACGCCTACTACAAAACGTATGATCAACGTGTTGTTGTCATGATGCTCGATTGCCTACGTAATACAATTTTCGCTGATTTTTTTTTTTTTTGTCTTTCCGTCTTGTACTGCACAGAACGTATACGACGGGTTTCGTGGCGATCGAATTCCGTAGACTTCGGATATGATGTTCGATCGTGTAGGATTACCGTTCGTCCACAAGCTGCCGACGGTGTTTCGCATCACTGTGTCCGCCGCATTCCGCCTTTCCCGGTGCGCCCGCGTGTCGCGTTCCCTTTCTTTCTTGCGGTACCCCGGGTCGTTCCTCTGCTTCCGACGGGCCCGCGTGTTCCGCTCCCGCTCCGCCAACCGATACACAGGGTCAGTCCGCCTCAACCTTTGCAACTCCCTACGCCTGTCCCGCCCTCGCTGCCACGACAATGTCTTCTGTTCATCGGACAACCGAGACGGCGCCATTCACCAACACCACCACCACCTCCAACACGCACACGCACGCACGCACACAACCGAATGTTTAGTTTAAACCGGAATTGGTTGCAGAAAGTGAATAAATGTTCGCTGTACAAAACCACAACGATCACGTGGCATAGATAATACTATAGAATACACACGTGCGCACAACGCATACATTCTTGAACGTATAATATAGTGCGTACGATTTTATAATACGTATTTCAAGATGAAAAAAATTGTTTACCATTGCAAACATGTAAAAACAATCGTTCAAGCGTTGTCGCAATAAACACTTTAGTTCGTATACAATGCTATTCGCAGATAATTGTACGCGTTGCGTCGAATTGTGCAGTGGAACTATTTCTAGTGTTTGGCGGGGGTACTGTGATAGGTATGCATTAAACGTCGTAAGAAACATATTGTAGTTTCGCAACACGTTGCACACGCTCAGAAAATACCGCCCACCTTTATAGTTAAGTAGCATACGCCACGAAAAGTGGGAAAACGCGAGTTTTTTCATCTTGTTTCGCGCAATCGAAAAAGTTATGAAGTGTTATAAAAGTTATTATGTTAGATAAGTTATAAAAATTAACGGTAATTTTTTTTGCCTATCACTGAGCTTTAGAATTCATTATTTATAAATACCGGAAATAAATAATCTAAAGTTTATAATTTAATAATGTCAAAGTACTGTTAAACGATTGATTTTAATTTTTTAGACTATTTTTTTGTATGCATATACCACTCCACGGAGCAGGAACCAATGTTCGGTAACTCATGATAATCCAGTCAACCTGTATCATAATTGGGATTATTTATATTACATGTAATATTTATGTTATATTCATAATATACTAATTGCTAAGATGGTTAGAGGTTTAAGTATTAATTCACTATAACATAAAACATTTAATATGCATTTAGACAAATATAAATGGAATATAAACCATAATTGTAGATAAAATGAAAATTGTACAAATACTGTATTATAATGTGACTCGGTGTATATGAAATCTTATCGATTTATAGAATCAAATAAGTTAAAAAATGGATCTCATTTTGAAGGTTGCGTTGAACCAAAAATAAGTTTTGATGATTTTAGAACTCGATGTTGTATTGCATTTGTTATTTGTCTTGTAGACATAATATGAATATTATACTTGGCTGAAGTATTCGCGAATGATATAGATACCGCCGGGGTTTTCAGCGCGGTTATCACGGTATCATAAACAGCGTATGAGCTGAAAAAATGTGTACACATCGCACGTGTTAGATGTGCACTAAAACACTGCGGTGGGAAATTAGAGAGCGTATTATAATATGAAATAAAAAGGAAATCACTTCTTAATCGCGAGTAACATCGTAAATGAAATATGCCTATATAAACATGTAAACTACTACTGCATTTATTAATGTATTGTACATATACGAGTATCACACGTTGTTATTATTACAAAATAGGCCCACGCCGACGTTGTTCGCGTGCGGAGTTGCTTGGCAACCGTCACCGCCGACTTTATACGTATACTGTGCGAATAGTCCGTATCCAATGTTTATCTCTAGGAGTTTTGCAAAACACTGCGTTCGTACACGCACGCGCATGGACGCAGCAGCAGCATGCGTAGTCGCGCTTAGAGCATATTAATGAACGGCAACGTTGCTGTTTTTTAATAGAGCACGGGGGGGGGGGATAGATAGAAAATGAAAATATAAAATAATAAATACCGAACAAATTAAAATGCGACGGATGATAATACGAAAATTTAATCATGGAAATGAATTTTGTTGTTTCTAAGGACTACTCTATACATATCCAAGGGGAAATAAAATAGGTAACGTTATACGCATAATATTATGTGTTCAGTTGGAATGTGCTAGCGTTCGGGCGGCGGATATAATGATAACGATATTTAACGACAATATAGAAACTTCTGGTGTGTGTTGGTTTTAATTTAAACTCGTTTTACCACATGATAATAATAATAATACATTATACGACAGCACACTGGTGGCGACTGGGCAATAGTTGCTGACTGCGATGACCTTTAAACTGGAAATCTCATGCCGACCCGTTGCAAGCATGTGACTGCATATTTATGCACCAAAATAAAATCACTACAGACGACCACTGACGAAAATGTGTGGCAGGAAAAAACACGTGTACCTATTACAGCGCTGTGTACATAGTCCATTGTACATTGTATTTGTTATAGTATTGAAAAAAGAGTCATGCAATTCGTTTTTATTAATTTTTTTTTTTTAATACGCGTTATCGAAAGCCGTAAGCGTATTACGTAGTATGCAACTGCTAGGGACGATATAATAATAAATCGAATACACGCAAATTGTAATACACATAACATACACGCATGCGCGCGCGCTGTCTCGGGTACTACTTTCATCATATACGCGTTAGTAATTGGCTTAAAAAAATAAGCATTTGTAATATTTCTTTTTAAGTACTTTACAATACAAATGCACGGAGTTAATGTTCACCATGGTAAGTTGTTTGTCATTGGAATATTTTTCGTTGGAAAATTGTCTGATCGATGAACACACAGCTTACATTTTAGTCAAAATTTAAATAATTTTACTTCAAATAATCACATATGGTTGTTAAAACCATAATTAGTTTGACAACAAAAGACTAATGGAATCGATTTTATGCAAAGTCAAACATGTTAAAATTTCTTTGTTAATTTGTATATACGCGAGTATATATATATATATATATATATATATATATATATATATATATATTACGTTTCAGTTTCTAAAAGTTAAGCAGTCGTTTAAAAGCGTAATTTGTTGTTCATATCTGTATGAAATAAGACGCAATTAGTATTAAACTATGCTGTTTTTAATTGCGAATGACTACGATTCTAAATTAAAATATTAAAAATAAACTATTTATAAAAACAGGTTATGTTCCTTGCAAATGTAATGATGAATCTTCATAATTTAATAAGACTTTATAACTTTGAATATATCGTATAACATTTTACTATAATATTTATTGTAAGTAAAATTTTCCGAAAAAATAATTGTTTAGTATGTGGCCTCGTGATATTTTGCTATAGAAGATGGACTAAAATATGAACAAATATGTTGATTCTTCACACGCATCATTTTATTACAGATTATTAGCAGCTTTATTAAAAATATTTGAATTCTATTATTTGAAAATTTAGTATAGGGGGGCGCAGTCATAGAGAATAAGGTCAATGCGGGTTCAAGGAAATACTGAATGACATTGCTAATAGCGTTGATGGTAAGCCCTACGTTAATATTCATTAAAACATAGTGAGGGTTTATTATAATATACAGTGAGAATTTATGGAAAATATTATTGTTATACTACTCGTATATGGTACGGATATCCTTTTTGCAATAATAGTGTGACATATCTAAAATATTTGACCCCTATATTCAATCATTCAACTAATGAGCAATGAGTTACCACGAAGTAAATAAATAAGTATTTATTGAAATTTAGGCAATCATGGAAATATTTGGGAACTAATATTGGAGTTGAAAAAACATCAAATAAATACAATTTTTCATATTTTATTGTAAAATTGTAAGCCTATAGATTGTTTATCAAGTTTATTAAAAATAATATATATTATATTCAATTACTAAAGATCATTTTCATTACAAAATAATAATAATAAAAAGCTCTTTAAACCATATTATATAACTGCATTTCTTACTATGATTATTATACAAGCATTCAATTATATAATTTATTGTACAAATTCAGATTTGGAATATATTATACAACTTATAACTGAAATACAATATTATAAAGTAAATATATTAAATAATAATTCGTTAAAAAAAAGGACGGATTCGATTTAACGCAATGCTTAAGTTTTCTAATCGGTTAATTTTGGATGTATTTGGTGGTGAAATTGGTCTATTTAAAAATATATTATAATTTTTTAAAATTAACTAGACTATTTAACTAATTAGTTAATGGTTTTATTTAATTTCGTTATGTTTTATATTAAATAATAATAGTTGTAAATATGCAATTTGTTTATATGAGTGATATTGAAAAAAAAAATATGTGTGCTACTTAAATTTATTTTTATCATTGACAAATGCGAGTCAAAATTAACAACATTTAATTAGATCCTAAAATTAAATAATTTAAAACATGATTAGAGATTGCATTACATTTCATACTAATTTACATAAACCCTATGTGATAATTTTTATGTTTATTATTGTTGTATATTGTTTTAAAAAATTGATTTTTATCTACTCAACTTTATTTTTTAACAGTTTAATGTCAATTATTAGTTATTTTTTAAAAATAAAGATATTTTTTGATTAGAAAAATATTTATTTTAAGTTTTAAGATCCTTTATAAAATTATATCTACATATAAAAGGAATTTATGAATTATAAATATATTTTCAAATGTTTGAGTCAGTAAGGGCAAATCGTGTTCGAATATTCAATTTACAAATAAATATAGTTATAATTCATGAAATAATGATTTATTTTATAGTTAAAAATTAAATGGAAGTTATTTTATAGAAATAATATTAACTGTCATTGTTGTTATATTAAATCTTTTAACTTATATATTAGTTTTTAACCACATTTTATAAAAAACAATGATAAGTAAAAGCAATGTAGTAGATCGTAAATAACTATGTAGTAGAATAAGTAACAAGTAATAAATATACACAATTTTAGATGAAGTAGATCATATAAAATGTATAGATAATATGAACACAATTTTACTACTTTATGTCAACCATAATAGCATATTAATTAATTAATTTTATCATAGTATTTTATTATTTACCTTTTTATTATTGAATCGATATTAATACAGATTAATCTATATTACTATCGATTATTATTATTTTACGTCTGTATCTATAAATATGTGCAGTCTATAGAATATTAAGCTTGAAAATAAGAAAATAATTTAACAATTTAAATTCTAACAATTTATTAATATTTTTAATAAATTTAATGCTTTATTAATATAAACATAACAAATGATTCTACCATCAATATATTGGTAAATTAATTTTCAATATTACAATTAAAGTTCGTACATTCGTTAATTTTTTGTAGTTAACTATAATTTTTAAATATAATTTTCGTGTAAAATAAATAACACTATTTAAATTAGTGAACACATCGATCTGTTTAATAATAACTACATGGACAATTAAAACGAATAGACTATAATACAATAATAAATAAATCATATATACAAATATATGTAAAATGTATATATTTATACACACTTATGGTTAGGTATTATCTATATTGGTGCATAGATATGAAATCATAACTTTCTAATTTTTAATTAAAAAAATAATAATAATAATTGCCACTTGGGGCAGATCAAGATTAACTATAATAGTTATTTACAGCTGTTGTCAACAACATATTTTACATAAACCTTCTAGTTTCATTTAAAACTAGTCTAATGTTTAAATCGAGGTTTAAAAATTCAATAAAATATAGAACAGGATGTTCATTTAAATTATTCAAATTATATATAAATATATATATATATGTATGAAACCTAATCACAGTTAAAATTTTACTAATAGCCAAAAATAACAATAAATTGAGTTAATAAGTTAAGTAAAGAATGAGATAAATAAAAAATGATTATTACTAAGTATAACTGCATAGGATATTTTTATTAATATTAAAATTATTGTATACAGAATATTTTTGAGCATATTTCAAATTCAAACAAAATGTATAGTATATATTTATAATTAATATAGAGGGTAATGTGATTTAATTTATTCGATAACTTTAAATTTTAAGGTTAGAACATATTAATTTCATATATATATATTAATAATGTATGAATATAAATTAACAACAATCAAATATTTTAAGTTAAATATTTCAATAATTTTAATGTTGTAAAGTACCTACTTTGTTGTATTAAATTAATTTATCAGAATATTTTTTATCTTAACAAGAAGCTATTAAACAGATATAGTTTTAACAATATTGTCAAAAATATAATACTGCAATGAATAAAAAATGTGTTGGTTAGTCATAACTCATAAAGTAATGAAAAAAAAAAAACTAGTTCAATAATAATCGCTAACCTTAAAAAACCGTAGCAACTGAAGCATGTTTAATATTATATCAAGCGAATATTTAAAACGAATATTGGTTTACAGTTATATCACCTTTTGAAAACAAACTAGTTTTCATAAATTTTAAGAAGAATAAGGATAGTCGTGATATTTTGATTTTATATTCAGCAATCTTGGTAAAATTATTTTAATTAATATTAAAGAGCTGAAAATGTATATTGTATACATAGATCAGTATAATATAATATTATAATAATGTTCAATAATTAAATGTCGTGTAATGTATTAATTCATGAATTGTTAGTTAACGATATTTTCGTAATGATTTGTAGAAATTTAAATTATTAATTTAATACGTTTTCATTTCTTAGTGATAAATAGTACCTATTTTGGAAGTTAGTCAGATGATTTATATATCATTATACTGACCTTAGCAGCTTTACTGATAATGTATATACATTAGATATTTATAGTTCAATCATAATGATCCGATTTGGTTTTTTTTTTTTAAATTAATATCAATTTTGATAGTATATAAGTAAAATATTAAGTCAATATGTTTACATGATTGATCTACTAAATAAATACATCTAACCTTTAATTTTGAATATTTTCTATCCATCACAAAGAAATAATTATTGGATTATTTTCTTAGTCAAAATAAAGAAAACTCATATTTTTATCAATATAAATAGTAAAATTATAAGATTTTATCATAAAGTATGTATTATAACAAAACATTAATTAAATATAAATACTAGCTGAATTACTCGTCGCTGCTGAGTTACAGTAAAAAAGAAATAAAAAATAAGATTGTTAAAATATATATACAAATATAAATATAAAAATGTATACATCATAATTAACAATAATGTTTAGGAAAAACATAACAGAAAAGTAATTTAATTTCTTATGTTTTAATAACATTTGTAGATTTACGCACGACATTCTCATATGAGAAAATGCAAACATTACATCTAAAAAAAAAAAAAAATTGACTAACAAATGGACATTTCAACGAATTTGTGTATTATTATTTTAGAAATTTTTTAAAAACTATATCCATTGTGTCTTTTTTGTTATTTGGTAATATTTATATTTTTAATTTTTTAAATGATCTATCGTATTAATAACTTAATTTAAATTTTAATTTAAACGATTATCTTAACCTTTTAACTTTTACATATTCTAGTTAATAGATATTACGCTTGTTTTTAGTGTTTGCATTTATTTCTTTAAGTGGAATAAATTAATTTCGAACATTGTTATTATTAATAAAAACTATAACACTTTAATGCCTGTGTCAACAGGGCCAGGAAAAAATTAATTACCTATTATAGTACCTGAACCATAATCCATAAACTCGGTAAGATCAATATATATTATCTATTCACATGAAATGTATTATCTGAATAAAGTCGACTAATGCATTAGTATTATGTTAGCACACTTTTTAATATTTTTGCTCGCCCTCACCTTTTATATTACTTCAACATTTTTTAAATACTTACCCCTAATTTTTTTATTTTTATTAATAAAATTAATTTCTTTGATAATCAAAATAAATACAATAATAAGTATAGTAAGATATCTTCGTTCTGTCGATAATTCATCGACTGTTACTTTTTTTGCGTGTTAATTAGAATTAATTTTGATAAATATTATACCGACTAGATTTAAGATTTAGCCTCTTTCCACCATGCAAAATTCTGTCAGATTTCTCGAACCCCTACTCTCTGGTTAAGTTAAATGACCAGTATACTCAACAACTATGCTCATTAAATTGTCGTAATCATTATAATTACATGGTATATATGTAGTCTATTCAAAAGGTTACCAATCACAAATTCTTTATAAATTTCCCAATTATTTATCACTAAGTTAAATATTAATCGAATATCTCAATAGTTTTTTTCCGTACTAAATATTGTACATGCTACAGAACAAAATAAACAATTTCCATTAACTACTATGGGAAATTTTATTTTAAATAAAAACTAATAATAATAATAATATTATGTAAGAGTTCACTGTAAAAAAAAAAAAAAAAAAGACTGTTCAGTGTTCTTTCTAGTGAATTCTGTACATAAATGACGAAATCTGAGTTTTGTTATGGTTTTTATTAAGAAATGCCAACGATGACAATAATGCAGCAGTAGATATAAGAGTAGTGGGTGTTACAAAGATGTGGGCATGATAAGGAATGTGCTTCGCTACACAACTGCACAAAAAACTAAATATTTCCGAAAATTATTTAATTGATACATTTTCGGACTTTTCTCATTATATGACTCATATGTACACTGAGAACTAGTGTTAAAAAAAAAAAATCATAAAAATTGGTAAAATTTATATTGAGATATAGCTGTCTGAAGAAAACGTCTCACGATTTAATAATTTACTAAAATAAAAATAAAGATAAGCAGTAAGTTACTTAGATATAGTTTCAAAATTTTCAGAATCAGTTACTTGCCTCCTGTAATAATTATTTATTTTATAAAAGTCGAATTAGAATTATGTATTATTCATTAATATCAATATATTTTTTCAATTTTTATAATGATTTTATTAATATAATTTAAATAATGTATAGTTCAATGTGTATCATGCAAATTAAATTTATTTTCGTCAATAAATAATTATTATTAGTAGTGCAAAAGATAATTTTTATGACCATCTGATTTTATCTCAACGACGCATTTAATTTCAAATATCAATTGTGGCTCAATGAAAAAATAAATTACAAATGTATGATTTACATTCATAATTTGTATAAGATCATATAATTATATTCCAAAGGAGTTTATTATTTAAAAAAAAAAATCAAATGTTATACTCTTCATTTATATTTTTAGTAGATAATGCTTTGAATATAAACGTCAATTTAACTAAAAAAAATTATTAATACCCTTAATAAAGAGAGATTTATAATAATATAATATAAATTTATAATAATATATATTAAATACCGTATATGATTTTTAATATTTATATAAGTAATTTTTCAACTATACTTAATTGGAATAGTTTTTAAACTAAAATATTTGTTGACTTTCTATATAATGAAAGTCCATATAAAATATACAATACTATCGATTCATATTCAATAACAGGCTATGGAGCACAGAATTTAAGCCAATTTAATAATACCAAAGACAATCCTAAGTCTAAATTAGAAGGTAAGAGAAGAAAATTATCGAGGACCCAACTAGAAACACAACAAACTGTACATTATATAGGCCTTACTTAGCGAAAAAAAAATCTCTGGAGATCAATTTACATCATAAAGGGATTTTGAGACTTATTAGGTTATCCAAGCAATGCAAACATTCGTTCGTACTAAAAACAAAACTATGAAAAACGGGAGTGCGGCATATTTCAGTGAAATCGTAAATGTGTGTGTACCTACAAACATTTTTAAACGCCATCGTTAAGACGGAAAACAAATTTCAGATTACGACTAATCCCACACATATCTGTATCTACTCGCGGCATGTTTTTAGGTATTTTATAAACAATATATGTGTTACATAAATACAAATGTTTATTATTTTTATTAAAGTATGCAAGCGTTTCAGGAAAGAGGCGGGGCCCGACTCTGAATTTTGAACATGTTAATTATCTACGCACGGACACGTAGAGTTGTATTTCCTTTGATGTTCAGAATGTAATTTATTTTTATTTTTAACGACTTGATATTAACAACGTGAGGTGATGTCCGCGTCGCGCGGTCGCAGGAGGGAAGGGATAGATATGACGGAGAGTATACGACGCCAATAACGACACTATTAACCGGGGTGTAATGATATAGCAATACGAATGCACATAAAAAAACGATAATTATAATAATAATAATAATAATAACAATAATATGTAGTTTTAGCAGTCTACGGGTCAAACGATAGTTCGCGAACGATTCAGGTTACATACACGAGTGCATGTACGACACACCGCCGCGGCTTGCGTATAACAAGTACTGCTACACGGCACCGTGTATGACATGTAATTATGCGTGGATACACCAGGGTCTGGAATTGTCGATAATGTTCGTGCACCGCGTTGTGTTTTAAATAATGGGCTGCAGCCCGGGACGATACATTTTGAAAATCGATTCGAAACGAATTCATTAGGAACTATATTAATCGTTCCGTTCTTAGAATATTTGTTGGACGTAAGTAAGCCCATTTCTGCGATTCCAACGAACAAGATTCTTTTGCACACTTTGCTCTGTGTACTGCACATATTGCAGTGCGCGTCGTGGTAAGCCACACAGTATAAGGCCCGGGGCGGGCACGGTACCCTAACAGCAGTGCGCCGTCGTTGTTCAATTTTCCGTCGCGCATGTCGTGGCAGGTGCAAGTGGTGCAATGTTGAATTCGTTGACATGTTCTCGGACAAAACCCGATCGTAGAGATCCGCTTCTGATCGCTGTTCGGGTTTTTACCGAGTGCGCGTAACATACGTGTACGTATCGTGGGTGGTTCTGAGGGTGCACCGGGGGGGGGGGGGGGCGAGTGCCGCTCCCGTTGGAAAAAAATAACATTAAAAATAAAATATACTTAAAATAAATAAATGATAAACGATAAAAATGAACGTTGACGGTTTCGGTACAATATCGTCACATTATCTTTGTTGGGGGGGGGGGAAGAGTTTATCCTCCTCACAAAAAAAAACATTCCCGCACACGGTTATATTGTTTCTCATGTACAGCGCCCCGACCGTGAACGGATGCTGGATCCGCTAACTTGGTGCGCGGACATTTTATCACGCGTACAATTACGGTTGATCATCGGTTTTCATCCGATGTAGCGGACCCGTACGATGTTTACGCTGGATACGGGGCGTGTGATCGTGAACCAAAGCAAATGTGCTCATTGTCGTCACTGCGCGTGCGCGTTTAAAACCGCCTCGTGACATTCACTCCCCGTCCCGCGGTATCCGTAACGCGTGCGTGATGCAGACGACTTCGGGTCCAGAACGGTTCCACCGACCAACTGCTACGACGCTTTTTCGCGCGCTGACCACGCAAGACATAGGCTGTACCCCTACGGCGGGTTATGTCCAACGTCCATTATGTCCCGAGATCGCGGGGCACGTTGCGCTCGGGATGCGGACGTGGGGCTACGCGTTCGGTTATCGAGGGCAACGCCGCCGGTACGCTGTTGATAATTTCCGATAACGATATTATTTGTCTTCCCGCGGTGAAGACGTGTCTAAAACACAGTAAACAATAAAGCCGCAGACCACCACCACGTACTATGTCATCATTCATAATAATGATAATGATAATAATGATAAATATCGTAGCATGTGGAACAACGAAACTACGCTGTTAACGACCTTGGCACCGTTGTTGAAACATGCCGTAGCGGCGGCGGCGGTGGCGGCGAACAGAACACGACACTCGGTCCGCCGCGGCGAAATCACATCCTTGACAATCGGTTTATTGCGCGTCCGGAACACGCGCGCGCGCAGCAGCAGCAACATTTCTTTCGTAGCTTATTAATCGTTATCTATCTCTGCGAATTGTGTACAGTAATAATAATAATAATAATAATAATATTATAGCGACGGCGACGATGTCGCGACATTGCGACGAGGACCAGTACTCGCACAACTGTTATGGATGTAATATTACCGTGTCGTCGCGTGCACAGTGGTATAACGAGTTTTACGTTTCCGACGGATTGTCCGTCCGACGACCCGGCGACGCGGTCGTTCAACGTTGGGTTTTTTTTTCTCTTTCGATAAATCCAAACGTTTACATTATTATTATTATTATTGATATGCTCGTACGTACGTGGATCGGAACAATGATTGAACACTTCAATCGACGTGAAAACGCGGATCGGACGTGCGTAATCGCGCGTCAGTGGCGGAGGGGAGACATCGAGGAACAATCAAGTTTTAAATTATTTTTATTCGTTGCGATACGTAAACGTTTGTAAAGTTCTTCGGTGATGGCCGAAGGGTTTGTCACTCACTGACTGCCAAAAAAAAAAAAAACAATAATTTGGTTGTCGAAAAGTTAAACAGATCCATATTGTTCGCGCACAACACACTTGCTATCTGTATATTTATTTACGACTGTACCGCGGACGTTCGAACAACCAGGATAGCGTAAAACAACGCGTTCGCACCTCGTCGAGGCACGTGCCGTACAGCGGTGGTTCCCGTATTGCGCCGCAATCGTACGAATATATCCAGAAACCCGGTACAAAATCAAACACATTAAATATAAACCTATCGAACGTTTTGTGCGAACGTGACATTTGGCTGCAGCGGCATACGCGACAGCTTATAGCAATTAAGCTGCATAGGTCGTTTAGTTATGACGAATTATATATACGTTTTACAATATTTAACGATAGCTGAACTGTCGGAGCGGAATTACGTTTTGATTGGCCGTGTTAATTACAATCTTGTGCATAATTAAACATACGTTAAATTAGTTACGACTAATAATTACAGGATAAAAACCAAAATATTTGGTCGTATAATCAAAGCAAAACTGGATGTCGAAGAATTGAACTCGGGATTAAATCAAGAAAAACAAGTTTAGTTTCCATTACACTAATAACAAGTTTTCCGAACAGCACACGGAGGAGTTAACCGAACGGAGAAAAAAAAAAATGAAACCAGGCCATGGCCATTGAACTGAAAATCAAAATCTAACACTCTCGGTACTCATCGCCGTTTCTTATTTTATCTAATCAACCTATTTTCTATACTTAATGGCCAAGGAATAACTGCTTTCGTCTTATAGTCACATCGACTACGTCCAATAATCTTACGTTCTTATGGACTTTATGAATACCAATTGTTTTCCCCCTTTTTTTTATTTACCTCATCTTAAGTCCAACACTCGTGGCGGCACTCTATCGGTCGCACGGGGCAACACCATACCCGTTGCCCCGGTTACCGTATACGATGCCGTTGGCAGGGTAACGGCCCACGTTCTCGGACGCGCTCGATGATGACGTCGCCGGCCAATAACGCGGCCACGAGTTCTATTAGAAAAGCATATACCAGAAACACGACTATTTAAGGAAATTACCCACGAACATTTTTAATAATATTACCATGTTTTCGAACGTAACATTTGAATGTAATCAACTTGTTGATAAAAATTGGTATCATTTAGAAAAAGAATAGTCAAGTGTGTATACAATGTCAATTTTTTTGGAATACATTCGTGTTTGCATACTAATTTATGAATAAATTATTATGTTATATATAATTATATTGACGAATATTAAGAATGTAATGTTTTTTTTTTTTTTTTTAAACTGATTGTGCTATTAACAGTTATAAAGTTTTGACTCGTTACCAAGTAAATTCAAAAAGTAGACCATGAACGGCCTACGGTATAATGGAACAGACATGGGTTTGGTTTTTATTCATATTAAAAAGAAGCCTCGATGGGTTATTGTATTCTATAATGTAGTTCAATTTCCGACATTATGTTGAGAAAATGTTAACAGGACGACGTTCCAGTTGAGCGAGCACGATGTGGGTCATCGGGCGAGAGAAAATACATTTGATTGAAAACACTCAAGATCCTTGGCTGATCGTTGAATTGTGTACATCGCTTACGATTTTAATAGGCACACGTGTAAGCCAACGTGGACTGTGCGCTTGCGATTAGACAGATTGTGTTACGTGTGTATGTGCATATATGATGGTAAACAAGCGGGGTACTGGGTAGGGACAACTGTTCAACAACATAGTACATTGTGGTGTGTAAATTATAAAGACAATTTTTTTTTTAAATGTTCCCTGTATAAATAAAGATCGTAAAACTGAACAAATTAACTTGGACTGTTTGACTGTTGTTTTTGATAAAAAATAATGGAATCGGCATTAGAGTATGTACTTCTAATATATATGTACTACACATATTGTACATACTCGTATGAATGTCGAGTAAAATATTGTACTAATTTTATTTCCATTGGTCTGACAATACATATTTTTTAAATTATTAATATAACAGCGAGTACATATTTATAGAACATTTCACCAACAATACGCGGTGTTGTAACACGTGTTCCACGCAGGAGATATGAACTCTAATACTCATAGATCATTATTTTTTCAATAGGACAATAGGACTGCCTCAATCGCTGTATTTACGAGTCAAGGATAAAGAACGATGCAATAGGCAATACGAGAAAATCATAATATTTAAAATACCTTGTAGACGATTATTTTAATTTTAAAACCATACACAGTTACGGTACCTAGTATTATTACGTAGTTCTAATCAAAAAGCCATCTATCGCGGTAAAAATATCACATTGGAATTAAGTATTACTTTGGTATCATAGTTTTATGAGTTAAATTTAGCGGTATAAAAAATATATAAGCTCGTAGAACGCCATTAACTTGGTCATTAAAATTAATTGCAGGATTGGAACATCGACTCCATCAACGAATTAAACGACTTCAAATAATTTTACATTGGTAACCTGTATAAATATTTACATATAGTCTGTATATATATATATATATATATATATAGCTGTACACACTGCATATGTATACAAAAATATTAATATCGATGATTGTCGATGATTAAAACAATACACGTCGAAAGTAAATTTAGATTTTCAAATTATGATTTGAATATAAACTGTCCAGAACGTGTTTTGATAATCAAACGACGTTTAAGCCTCGACAACACCACGCAAATTAAAGAAATTAAATGGGCATCTCTAAACATACTGGCGAGTAATCTACACGTAATAAACGAATTGCATTTCTTTTAAATTTCTTACCTTGAGATTGCTGACGACCCGACCAATCTATTTGTCTACCATGGTTACGTAAACATAACGTATGGGTTTAGGCTGTGCAACAGAAGACGAAACAAAAATAAATACAATTCGCGTGTTTCACGTGGAATAACGTTTCGTGATTCTGACCGAACCGCACTCCGGTCAAAATTTAAAAAAAAAAAAAAAAACACACACACACGCACAGATCACCGGGAATCACTTTGGAGAAAAATGTACAAAAAAAAAAAAATTAAAAAAAAAAAGGGTTAAACTGACGGCGTCGACCGCGATTTCAACGACGTGTTCGCGAGCAGGACGAGCGCGGAATGACGACGGCGAGATTGTGCGTGCGTGGGTATCAGCTGACGGTCTGTACACCGACCGAAGTTGGCAACGGGATGAACTGTATAACAAACTTTATGACGTCACGGATCCCCTTCTCCCCCCGTTCGCCCGACGCCGCGGCGGATGCCCCTACTCCTTGTGGATTCGGCCGGACGGGCAACGTCACAACGGTTTGGATTCCGATGATGAAATTCTTTGGAAAAAAAAGTAACGCAGACGACGTGCACACCGCTCGGGTGTTTATTCGCTTACGATTGCGACTGCCGGCGCGGTCAGCCCGTCCGTCTCCGTCCGGTGGACGTGCTCCGTCGCCGCATCTCGAATTTTACTTCCAGAGAGACGAACACAGATAAGATTACCGTTTATTATGAACCATAATGTTACACGGTTATTATAACCGTATTGTTTATCCGACGTTGGTCGGAACAAACGGTTTTCTCCGCGACCGGGTCCGCGACGATACCTATTTTTATTTTGTTGTTTTTTACGATGTTACACGACGTTCAACGTCGCTCTTCGTCCGCTGAACTCTTCAATAACGTTTCATGCCCACTGTTAAAAATTGTTATACTTGCTTATTATTATTGCTTGGATCGCCAAACGATTTCAACACATGTAAACGTTGTTGATTGAAATCGTATGAACGTTCATTTTTATTTAATCCGACCGTTTTCGATTTAATATATTACTAAAATAAAATTACTCCCATGGATCAAAGCACTGCACGCTAAGCAGTTACGTTTTCTACTTCAATAATTATATTTTATAGTATAAAATGGGTTTAAACAATTTTTATTGTTGATAATTTGTATACGTAGGCTGTTATTTAAAACTGTTATAATTATATTTCAGATTTGTATGCATTTACGTATTTGTAAAGAGTGTATGTAGTTTGATAGGAGCAAGAAATGTTGACGATTTATGTAACAGACAATCATAGGCGTAGTGTGATCAAATATACTTGGGGTGGGGCTGCAAAAACAATAATAATAATAATAATAATAATAATGAAAAAACACTATACTAAATGAAAAGACTACTCGACGAAATGAGCAAAAATACTACAAATAATTCTGGGGGGGGCTAATATTTGCACTTATACGCATATGCAGATAATGCATGGGAAAAAGTTTATTTTGCATATAAATGCATAGCGATTTAAATATCAAAACCGATCAGATTTGCACTGTTTGTTCTATGGGCCATACGTATTACTGACATCAGTAGATGTGGATAGATCATTTAATATTTATAAACAAATAATAAGTGATAATAAAAATATGACACCTGAACATTTAAAAAAATACATTTCTTAAATTATTTTAAAAAAAAATAAATATCATAAATTGTAATTATTAATCAAAACGTTTTTATTCATCTTTAAATTTTATTTTTATACTGTAATTACTGTTATACTGTAGTTTTTTTTTATTAGATTTCAATACTTTTTATATTTTGTAAATATTTACCAAAAAAATAATAGGTATAAAAGGTTTTAATACAATTTTATTTTTTTATTATTATTCCTAACTATAATATTTGTTCTATTTGTTCAATATATGTGTAAATATTTGCTTTAATTAATGTTATAAGTTGATATCTGTACTTGAGATACTAAGTTTATTTTATAGAGGTGCATTAATATTTATGGTTGAAAAATTAATAAAATATATTTAAATGTATTTATTTTGGGTTAGAGCATATTTTTGCATATTATTAAAAAATAAAATAAAATCATATCAAGCTCAGTTAAAGATTTTTTAAAGTATACATGCTACTATTTAAGGCTTTTTAAATGCATACAAAACTGGACTTTAGTTATAAGGATAACAACAAAAATAATGTAAAAGAAACATTTAAATTTAATTTTTAATAATTTTATTATTTTTTCTTTTCCTATGTAGATTGCAGAAAAAATGTGTATTATATAGTAGGTTCACACACCTGGATCATTCTGATTGACCATTCTTAATTGGCTAATTTGAATTCTAAATCTTTGCCTGAACAATTATAAATATAATAATAATAATAATTTCATTGTGGTGTTTTATGAAAATAATAAACCTCCGTCCTACTCAATGTATCCTAATGTACTATTTAAATATTTCATATAATTATGTTTTTAGAAAATATTTATGATCTTATTTTTTAATTTATAAATTATTATTGCAATTACACGAGTATAAAAATAAATATAGAGGTATGTAATAAATAATTAAATAAAAATTACAACAAAGAAAACGTAACACATGAATTCACAGAAATTACGAATAAATTAAAATTTATAGTGGGTACCCTCCAATAACATAAAAAAGTGAAAATATATTACTTATTTTTTGAGGATCATATTTTAATTGACTTTTATTATAAGTAATTTGTATGTTTATCTGTTATTGAGTAACATTTTTTTAATTATTATTCTTATGTCAAAAAATTTGCTGTAAAATATTAATAGTTTAGTATTATCATGTGTAATTGAATTACTGTTGTTTTAATATTCCATTTTTGAAATTTTAATCTGTTTATAGTTTATCATAATTTATATTTATATTTTACTTGACTTTCGTTTTATTTTTATAGTAATTTATTTTAAATAAGCTTTTAAGTTATGAATATATTTTTTTAAACTCAATTATTTTAATTTTAAATAAGAAAAATTGAGAGAATTTAAGTTTAATGTGTACAGATTAATTTATTTAAGCTGTACAATACACTTAAATGTGTTATTTGTTATTATTTTATATAGCTGTATTTGATTTATTTGATGTAATTTAACGAAATTGTTTATTTAATCAATTACTCAAATTAAGTTTTGTATCCACCTATTATAAACTCATATGTATTATGAAATATTAGCATAAAATTTAATATACCAATATTATAATTTTTAGAATGAGTTTAATAAATTAAATAAATAATGTTATATTTTTTACAATTAAATTCAATAGCGAATGCAAATATTATGAATTTAGGCAATTTTTTTGATATAAAAATCCTGCACTGACTTTTTTATTTTTACATAAATAAATGTATATGCATTCCCAATAGAAATAATTCAAAACAATTAAAAATTATTTTACTAGGGTAAAAGTAATATGTATAACTTATAAATCGCATACCTATGAAATAGTTTGTAAATGGTACAGTCCAAGTATATAACCATTAATTGTCTCAGACTTGACCGGAAATTGAAGTTTGTGCAGACTAATAATTTTGAACAGTATTGACTTCAATGATGAAAAAATATTTGACATAAAAATAATCAATTTTGATGACATTACTCCATAAAATATATTTACAGTTCTTTATATAGATAAAATAACATTCAGTTAACAAATTTTAAAAACATCCGTTGGAAATAAGTATTTTTTATGAAGTAATGTTTAATCCAAATTCAATATAAATTAATTAAAAACTACTTTATGGAGAAAATAAAATTCCTGTTAAACAATAAATCTTAAATATTCTAAAACAAAACTTTAATAATACAGCTTCTAAGTAAATTAATTTTATAATTTCATATAAGATAAATATTTCAAATATCATATCTATAATAATAAGATTCATATTCTTACATTAAAATAAATTTTACTTTTTTGCTAGACTCAGGACAAAATATTTGTAACATCTTTTAGATATTATATCTACCTATAACTATACGATATAGTTATATGTACATATAATATGGATATGGTCCATATCCATGAACATCAATAATTTTTTTTTAAAAAGAATTTGCTAGGATCCTCACAAGGAGCGCAATTTAAATGAAAAACTAGGGGTGCTGAGAGGAAATAATATTTAAGATTATATTTTTTTAAATAATAAAACATAAAAAAATATTGTACATTATATTATTATATTATTGTAATCTAATCGGTTATATACAATAATAAGTTATTTTCGCATTAGTCAATAAATATTTAAATTATAAAATTATATACTTATTTCGGTTTCATATTAAAATAAAAAAAGAATCATTCAATATGATGGTTTAGGTTTAGGGATTTAAAAATCTGACAACCTATGTATTACTATTATCCAGTTCGAGGACCGAAGAGACGAAAGACGAAGGACTAACTTACATCATAATTATTTAAATAATAAACTTATATATTAATACAATAAAAACTCTGTTTTTCTATACATAATAAGTAATGAGTATTTAAATGTGAATTAACATGAATATATTTAGGGGTGATAATTTCGAAAATGGAGGTGCTAATCACACCCAAGCCCTCCAAATTGCGTCTATGATGTCCTCACATTATAAAATAAGGTTTTTTTAAACAATTTTTATAATATAATATTAAAACATATTATTTTTATTTACTTATTTATTCAATACTCGTCATAACTCGTCACATATTGTATATTTATACACACTTACTATAATAAAATAAAAATAAATGAATGGACAAATTAATATATAAAAAATGCATTTTATTCATCACAAATTAAATTTTCTGGTCGTAAATCATTTGATACTAGTTAAAAATTTTCATATTCATCACTTTAACTATAACTGATTCGAATTTTTACTTTTTCAGAATTAACATCGTCATTCTTCAGTGACAGGGATTTAAAAAAAAAATGGTGGTTCAAATAATCTTAGTATGGAACTTACCACAAAACTACCCAATGGACTTTACCTAATATGATGAATAGAGGTATAAATAAATCAGATATTTACAACAAAAATAAATAAAAAAATTAAAATAAATACCCAAATACGAAAATTAATGTTTCTCTAATGATGAGTATATATATAAAAAAAAAAAAATTCTAAACCAAATTAAGCAATATTATTAATAACAATACTTATTTAGTTCAAAAGTTTCATCCAATTTTTTGTTTTGAAAAAAAATGTTTAAAGAAAAAGTGTTGAATATCTTAAAAATTCCAAATATTTATCCTGCACATTACTAACCATTGACCAAGGTAAAATTGGTAAAATACATACTTCAAAGTATTCTAATTTCAGTTTCATGTGGAAATTATATAATTAGACTTTTTATAAGATTATTTTATGAATTTATTTTTTATATAAATATTAATATGTAAACAAATGATAGACCAGCGGTGCGCGACATTTTTGACAAACGACTCTCAAATTAATTAATTAAATTAATTTGTTTATAATGAATATAATAAAATAAAAATAATTTTAGAATTATGATAGTATTGGATATAAAAAGTTGATTTTTTTTTTTTTTATATGTATTGGTAATAAGTAGATAGTTACGCTATTCAAATGGTAACTTAAACTTTTTCCCTTTTTAGAAAATAATTTTCAATAAAAACGTAATCATTTTTGCTTTTTAATTTTTTCTTTTACATAACTCCACGTACCTCTGCCAATTTGTTTTATTAAGGCTTCCTCTAATTTTCTTAAACTTATCAAAATACTTGGGACTTTAAAAAAAAAAGAAAAATTGGTAAAATTATCATAAACACGATTAAGATTCTAGTGTGAAAGCTGCGATACTACGGGACGTTGGTCTTTTATATCAAAATATCTAAAATAAAATTAAATATGTCTTTTAAAATGAAAATAGATTGTTTAAATTTCTTATTTATATTTCCTGATTACAAAAGGAGTAACACGAAAACGCGAATCCACGTTATTATTATTGATACAATAATTTTATTGTCTGAAGATCAAAATAGAACACACAACACTCGCACTCAATAAAGTTTACAATTCTGTGTTTACATATTCTTATGCAAGCGATGTACGACAAATGAATGTATTTTATTTTATACTGCGTTGTAACTTGTATGTTCATATTTTTATACAAATTTTAAATAAGTCTATTCAATTATAACTTTATATACCACTCAGTAAACACCCACCCACCCTAATTATGTGGTTCATTTGAACCATTTAAAACAAGGATTCTCAATCAGTGGTATTAAACCACTAATGATACACGTAAAGTCATTGGTGGTATGCGAAGGAAATCTCCCTTGATAAAAAAAAAAAAATGTTTTGTTTTTCTTACTGATATTGATGAAGTTATAATGAAAATAATATAATGAATCGTTCAAATCTTCTACGTATGGCACTGTATGGCTCAAACACAAATATATTTTATACTAGTGATAAAGTTAATGTATTCGTGAGAAAGTTTGATTTATTTATTTCGCAAGGATCCAAGAATTATTTTTTAACATTTAAGACACTAAATAAATTTTGGGGAGACAACGAAATTCAGCTAAATTCAAATATATTTACAGATACTTTGGAACACCTATAATCATTAAAATCTTATATTTTTCCACGATATTGTTCTTAGTGTAACTCAGAAATGAAATGAAACATAAACCGTTTTGAAGAGGATTATATAAAGAACATTCTAGATATTATTTTAGCAAAAGAAACATTCATTGATATAACCAGAGATTCTAATTTAAAAACTACGTTCAAAACCAAAATGATCTCGAATTTTTAGCTGGACATGAAATAAGAATAATCGGCGTTATCCTCAAAAGTTTTACGATTTCTAATATTTTTTGTGTCAACTTATCTATGTGAAAGTGCATTTTCCCACTTAATGAACACAAAAAATAAATTAAACGTAGAAAGTGATTTAAAATTAAAAGTTACCAACATGGAGTCCGATATTGACATTATAATTTATTCAAAATAACACTAATCATCATTGAAGTAAACCATAACAATTATAATAATAAAAATAATAATGGAACATATTTCATTTGATTTTTGTGAATTAAATACTTATATGTATACTGTCATAATTTTTTAGTTCCATGTATAATAACGTATATATTTTCTAAAAGCAAAAAAAAAAAAATAATTAAGTCAGGTGTTACGCGAAAATGTTCAAACTGTGGAGGTGATACGTGAATATGAAAATGTTGAGAACTGCTGATCTTAAGTACGTACTCCGTGCTACTGGGCTCTATTAGAAGTTCACATTTATTTGACTTTTAATTTAATCACTCTCAGCAGTAGTATCATTTTAGTATTTTTTAAAAATTTAATAAAGAATTTTTTTTTTTAAAATTTTATGTTGATGTTCTTTAGTAATTTTAAGTTTTTCAGGATCACTTTTAAATGTTTAATATTTATCACGTAATTGACCAAGCATTTTAATAATATTGTATTAATTGCTTCCGATGTCAATAGCATACGAACACATACTAAAAATTAGTGATGCCATTAAATAGCAGTAACAGTGATTTTCTCGTAGTGATTTCAAAGTAGCAATCATAATTTGCTACTCAGATACTGAGATACCAGTGATTGTTACTTTTTGTTTATCATGTGAGGAGCTGATAGTAAAGATGATATTACAATAGCAATCACTGTTATAATGCTATTTTATTGTTAAATGATAAATAGTATCAGGACCGGATTTAACACAAGTGCTAGTATAGGCCCCGATGTAATTTGCCGCTCCTCCTCCTATGGTCCCTATTGTTTTTTACTTTGTAAAAGAAGGCGAATTTGAATTATTGAAAATTTGCTTTAATGTATTGAAAATAAAAGAATAAGAAACATTTGATTAAATAATAATTAATGAAATAAAGTTCATAAACACCATTTTGAAAAAAATACTTATATTTTTTTTAAACTACATTTCATATAATGTTTTAGGATTACGACCATTTATAATAGTATTAGTATAATGATTAATTCTACAAGAATAAAATAATTTTTAAAACCAGTTTTACTACTTTTTTTCAAAAACGGATCCCTAAATTTAAGTATAAGCGTGAGGACTTAGGTCCTATTCACCCTCCTAAGGACGGCCCTGATATATTTTATGCTTCATTAGTCACTACACTTAATTTATATGCTGGCAACATGCTGCTACATTGCTACAAAGATTTTGAAGAAACAATATTTATTTCTGAATTTTTAAAATCGATGTGTGATAAAACTGTTCAGATTATATAAATATGAACTACATTATAATTAAATTTAAAAATGAATGTATATAATTTTATTACTAATACTAAATATACTAATATTCATTAATATACTTCATTAACACTTCACTACTTTTAATAATAATAGACTATGGTTGTATTGTATGGAAAAAAAAATTATTCATACTTTTTTAAAAGTTAAAATTGATTATAAAATATACGTAACCACCTATTATAATTTTAAATAGTACTGTACTAAAGATTTCGGAGTCTGAATGTTTTTGTTACAGGTTTATTGCAAACTCGTGGGAGTCTTTACTTCTTATTTCAATTAATATTCTATTAATTTATCACTTTAAATGGCATTTTGAAGAATTTCGAAAAGGAAATAGAGAATGTAACATGTCTTTAATGAATTAAAATAATTGTAGATGAGTATTCTAGATTCTAAACGAAGCGTTAAATGTATGGGTCTTGCAATTAAGTTTTTAATTTTTTCAAGTAAAAAAGATTAGTATTGGTAAATATTCATTAAGATGAAATGTGTTATTCAAATCCTATATGAACAGAAAATTGGCATGGACGATGGTATTTAAAAAATTTAGTTTTAGTTTTTCTGAGTGTGTATTCTGATTTTATTAGAACACAGAAAGAAGTACTTATTGTAGGTAATTTTGGTGTATTAGCCTTCAATGTAGATCAAATATACGCTATGCAGTCTATAGGTGTGGCTAAAATGACTGACAATGTGACATATCATTATTAACATATTTGAATAATTAGTGAAAGTCTTAAACAGTGATTTAGAAAAGTTATTAGCCATTTTACTATGATAGTTTTAACAATAGGAACCATTTAAAGTATTATATTATCTCATATATTATAAAAGAATTCACGGGACTTTTCGTTTGTTAAAGCATGATAAAATTCGCATAACACTAATTAAATTCTTCAAATATAAATAATTCACTATTTAATACTTCGATATAATTTAAGTTTAGCTTGTGATGATTAAAAACATTACAACATTAGAAATTATAATAATTAATGGAGAGTAGATACTAACAGTATTTGATACCTTGATATGAAATATTGGATAATTTTATAAATTTACCATTTGATTTTCAGCTAAAAAGTGCTTAAAACATTGAATCGTTATCCCTAACCTCCCTAGAATATGGTACTAATAATCAATACTTATAATACATAATGTTAAGTATTTGTGTGGCTTAGGTTTTTGCAACTCTTTAATTTTTCAATACACATTTATTTTATAATATTCATCTGGGTACTGGTCGTAGTAATGGAATATAAATAAATAAAAATAACTTATTAAGTATTTGGTACTACTTATAGCCATGTAGAAAGAAATAGGTACCTAGTATATTATTTCTTCCAAAACGTCCTTTATGTATTTATAAAATAAAGTAAAAAATATTATATAGTTTGCTAGTTGATATATATCTTTAAAATTATTGATATCACAACTGAAATTTAATATATTCAAGTTAGGTTTTCTAAGACGGTAAACATCCGTAAACAACATGTGATAAGTATATTTGCTGCTGCACAATAAACGTCGTAAATTTACTGTACTATAAAATGGTTAGAATATGTAATTAATTGAATGTCTACATAACAATATATTAAAGCCAATGAAACCTTTACGAGTTTAAATCCAAAAATATCATCAAATTATATTATCATAAAATCAATAAATGTGAACAACATTATTAGTTGTTAACTTTAACAATTAAAGTTATGACGAAAAGGTTCAATGGAAATAAAAAGCATTCTATTTACAGGCATTTTAGAATAGAATTCATAAATTAATTAAATAATGTACTATGAATTATACTATGTATTTATTGTATAAAGTCTAATGGTAATAATAATTAATTTAAGTATGGATCAGAATTTGTATTAAATAAATAGGTATTTTATATTTATCTAATAATATACATATTATTGTATAACTGTTATTCTAAGTGCTTAATATAAATTATATATAGTGGTTATTTAATTGTATAGTAATTGTATAAACAAAGATGTTAATTTTTTTAAAATAGAAAAAATAATTAGTTTGTTGGATAGGTTTTATTTATTTTTTATGTATGAACCCTAAACTATACTTTCAACTCTAAAAATATAGGCTGTTAGTATTAAAATGATATCAGAAAATGTATTGTACTGTAATTTATTGTATTAATTATAAATGTATTATACTCATTGATAATTTGAAAGCCTCTAACCTGTATTATAATTTTTTGTAAACCAAAAAAAAAAAATTATTTTTGAATTGTAAATAAAGGTTAATATATTAATACAAAAGTTATTTTAAAGCAAAGAAAACAGTTTTCACGATTCGATAACCAATTTGGAAATCATATTTATGAAAAATTTATCTCTTCAGAGGCTTGTTAATTTTAAAGTTTACTCATTTAAACATTTTTTAATTTTATAAAGGTTTTTTTTTATTTATAAAATACGCATTTCTATATATAAGGGATAAGATGTTCATAAATTCATCTCGGTATTTTGTAACATGCTGATAAAGAATATTTGTTGAGTATTTTAACTATTAATATGATACTTTTAGGTAGGTATTATAGACTAATTTATGTCATTTTAAATTCTTTAATATTTATTAGTTTATTTTATAGTTAAAAAAAAAAAAGAAATTAAAGTTATAAAAGCATATTTTAGGGAAAAAATATAATCTAATTGCTCTCTTTCTCTCCCTTTCGTTATCATGACTTTGAGTGAATAGCATTATGTTGGATACATGAAAATCTATAATAAGAGCTTTTTTCAACAAGCCACGGGAGGTGACGCCGCTACAATAGCCCTTTATTTTATAGGGAGAACAAACAAAAGAGAAAAATAAGAGAAAAGTTTTAGCGAACGAAGACACTATAATATCTGACACGTAATAAATAATATATTCAGTGTCATTTGTTTAGGCACGTTACTAGAATATTATAAATCAATTGTTAATTTTTGTAAAATGAAAAGAAAAAAACTAGAAAGTAAGTGTTAATTTTAAACGATTTGTAATTACATATTTATGGTATGGTAAGTTATAATACTTAAACTTATTATATTAAAACAATTTTAACCTATTACAACATAATTAAAAAAAAAATGATTTAAGCTTAATTATTTTATTACATTCATAAAATAGTTTTATATTCAACAATTTGTTTTTAAATCCGTAATCTTTTAGCCTTTCCTTTTTATACGACAACATTTAAAAAAATTAAATTGCAAATTTGTATTGTTCATATACTCCAATTGGTTATTATATAATAAATATAATAAGTTGAAAAAAATAACAAAAATATTAAAAAGTTTACTTTAGAATATTGTTGAATAAAAAAGTTAATACATTTTTATAATTTACAAATCTTGTAAACTAACAAGTTCTAAATAGTAATAAGTAATTTTAAAGTATGTATGTATATATCATTATTTTTATTTTATTTTATTAAATAAAAGTTTCCATTTATTTATTTCTAAATGGAAATTAATAAAATATACAATATACTTTGATAGAGTTTAATTTCGCTGTTGAAAAAATGTATAAACATTTAAAAAAAATCCGTAAATGATATTACGATATGTTTTTAACTATAAATATATTTAATCATTTTACTATAATATTTAATAATATGAATTTAATAAGTAAGTGTTGCAGTAAAAATTTGTAAGTAAAATATTGAAATTCTATCTAAATAATGTAATGATTAATAATTTAAATTTAATAAATTTAAATATTTATATACTATTGTAATATTTCTGAAAATAAAATAAATGTTTATATTTTAATGTAACAGATTAACCATATATGCTGTATGTTAAAAATCGTTTTTTGTTTAATATTGAATTCAACTCAAACCAATATTGATTATAAATTCGACACTATACACTTATTGGACAGACTTTATTCAATTATAATAGTATCTACGGAATATTGTAATGTTTTTGAATTTATTTTTCATGAATTATTTTGTCATATGACTTAAATACAAATATTATTAGTTTTTAAGTGTAGTTTAAACAATTTACAACCAATAAATCAAATGAAAACTCAACTATTATATTTTTACAATTATTATTTTGTTTCAAATTATTAAGTATATTATTATAGTAAAAAATAATGAATAGTATAAGATAATTATACCATTAAATGTAGTATATAGATTGGTCGTATGCACCAATATGTAGTTTTTGCAAAATTAATGTAGATTTTTAATTAACACGAATAAAACAGTAGAAATAGTATAATCACATTCCGCTTGAGTACAAAACCATTTTTATTGCTTGGTGTTATTTATAGTCGTAATAATATTGAACATTTACATGTTAGATACAGTCTATAAATTACCTTATAGTCAGTTGGTTCCCAAAGCAATTTGCTTAGTATTTAAAAGTTAGGAAAAGATAAACGGTTGTTGAAAACATGAGACCATTCCGTTATATTAATGGCAATGAATACGTAATAATTGACATGTACTGTAATTTCATAATATATTAAATGATTATCAGTGATAATAATTGTCTATCAATAAATTAATATGATTGACTGTCAAAAATGAAGTATGATTATACATTTTATAGAATTCCAAATATCATTGGAACTTTAATTTATAACCATTATGATAGATGGTAAATTAAATTTTATTGTAAATAATATTTCTTATTATTTAACATAAGTTTAGAGTCGAAATTGTTGATCAAAAACCGTTATTTATTATTAGTTAACGAATTATTTGTCTTGCATATAAAAATATTATGAGTCCATTATCATGGCACATGGATATTTTCTTTCAATATTTATCAAACGAAATTGAAAATTTGTATGTTTATTCTTATCACTTGGAGAATATATTTTTGATAAAATTATTATTGTAGTAAAATAGTTTATGGCTATCAAGTGATGGATAATACATTTTGTAATACATTTAAATTATTACAATATTACAGTTTGTTAATAGGTACCTATAAGAATCGTACAATATTTATTGAATAATGTTTTTGATTAAAAGCGTCCTTAAATATTTATACCCTCTTTGATTTTGATTGAAAAATACAACTTTTTGTAGTAATTTTAATTATATTATAGGTATATATATTAGTATTGAGTTATATCTGTTGACTAAATAAAAATAACACGATAAATACTTATACTAGAATGCATATAAATTGCCTATAATACTCCGTCAATATTAAATAATTTTTATATTAATTTTTTATTCCAGATTATATAAAAAATAAATTGAAGTTTAAAAATTATAACTGATTAGTGGGATAATTTTTGGTTCTATAATTTGAGAGCATATCATAGAAAAAATATTTATATTTATATTGCAATATGTATTTATGTTTTTATTGTATTTTATTGTCATTCTACTGAATCTCTTTTTATTACTGTTTATTATCAATTTAACTTTAGATTTCTATTTTCAATCTTAATTGTACATGCTTTGTACTAATAATTTAGGGATAGTACAATAAATATTTTGTAGTTCTAACAACAATCGATTGATTAAACATATCGGATAAAACGGCACGAATGAATGATTCTTTCGTCGTTATTCAAATTATCTAATTTATAAATAAAAACAATAATTTTGTCATTGAGCTAAATTAATAGTATTTCATTTGAAATAAAGTTTTAAACGAAGATTACATTTTAAAAATATACATCGTTCATTTTTTTTTTTTTTTTTAATATTTTGATAGGTACGTGTAAGACAATAAGTAACTAGTTCAAAAGTTTTTTCAGCGTAGTAAATAATCATTATTAAATATTGAAATACTTTACAATATGTTATCATTAATAGCCAATTATTTTTTTATTGTTAATATTTATTTAATTTATCAGGACCTTTATTCATAGCATTCATAACATGAAGAATTATAAGATCATACTAGTCTTACCAATTTAAAATTTTAATTATTTTCATTTTAACAAATTTAAGTTGATATGTATCATGCATGATCATCTAGTTTGTTTTATAAGAGACAAATATTTATAATATCATGTGTAATGCGTTTGAGTTCTGATTAAATGTTCAAAATAGTCGTTAGATATCATATACATAGATATCAATCATCCAGAAAACAGTTCATTACAAAGGTCAAGGGTTAATTAGTAATTATTGATAAAATAGGTCATTCGGTTAAAAATGTGATAAATGTGAAACTAATTTTTACTTAGGTTTTTTAATTTTAACCAAGGAGGAAATAATTTGTTGGGTTATTTTTAGCTTTACATATTTTTTGATGCGAAAATAACTAAAAAGTTCCCTGTTAACTTGTCAAAAACCACAAGGTTAATCTTACATTAATCTCACAAGCATATCTGTAGAATACTAGAACCTTAATTTTCTAAAGTAAGTTGAGTAAAACAAGGAAAATAAACAGCATTCTGTTATCTGACACTTGTACCTTGCCCGTTTTGTGTCATTATTGATGTCTATGATTTGACAGTTTTTGATGAAAACCTATTGTGTCTGAAGATTGGAGTCAACCAAAATATAGGAGAATAATAAAATATTAATTGGAAGAGGAATTAGAATTAGGTATTAAGGAATTTAGAATTAGGTAACTATTCAGACAATAAATGTTTAACCTTTGTACTGTATTATTATTATTATACATAGTACATATACAGAATATTTAACGTTATATGTCTATATACATATATATATATGTTACGGTAAAAGATGAATATTGGTGAATGTCGTCATTCTCCGGTGAATGACGTCTTTTACTAAAATGATTCGATTATGTAGGTAAATGATGTAAAAAACCAGATTTGAAATTCAAATGTACATCTTTCACCGGTCATTGATGTCATTTACCAAAACTAGTGGTAAATGATGATAAATCTCAAATAATACACTGATTTTTTTACTACAGGTACTATTTATAATAATGATTTATTGTTAAAATAAAAAAATAATAAAATAACAAAATACATGCATATTACAAATTATTTATTTGTACAATTTTGGTTACTATGACATTTTGAACTGCACAACACTTCCACTGCATTGCAAGCACATTTTTTAGTACCACAACCAGTTTTGCAGTTGCATCGATTAAATCCTTGATGGCCAGCTATTCCATGTCCTGCTGTTTCTCTTTATGTTATTTCTCTGTCTTTAATTTTTTTCATGGCTTCATCTAGTTTTAGAAATTTTTCTTTACATGGAGAAATTTGTGCTCGTGTATATTTGTGTTTCAACACCCCATATTCTATCATTTCTGTCACAAATGTTTACAAATAATATTATAAAACACACATTCGTAGCAAATACAACTCGCTATAATATACCCGTCGATACTAACTAATAAACTAAAAGAATATCTCACATTATTACTCGGGTTATCGACGTTATTGCTAGTTGGGATTTTCGTTTATAAAAGTATTAAACATCATTCTCCAATTAAACTGGTGATTGACGACAATAACCGGAGAATGTCTGCATTTACAACGTTTACCAATTTTTAGGTAAATGATGTCATTTACCGGGAAATGACGTCTTTTACCACGTTTACATCATTCACCGTAACATATATATATATAGTAGAAAAATGATCAGCGAAATTCTTCATAAATGTCAAAATAAATGATTAATACTGAACATTATTTCGAAATACAATCATGGATATAAATTAAAAGTTTAACTATAACAACACTTTTTTAGCAAACCTTCATAGTTAAGTTCAGCGTTATATATTTTGCTAATATATGGATAAATCAGCATTTTTTTCCCAAGGTAATAAGAGCAGAGATAGAAGCATCTATCCTCTTATGCTCTTCCGACAGACCTAATTGGTTTTTTTTCAGCCACAGGCAATATCAACCAAACGAAAAAATAAAAATAAATACCGTTTTCTCTATTGTTATTTTTCCTTCGTTATCAAAATAGTCATATTTTCTTTAAAATTTTATCAATATTAAAAAAATATATTTAAAAACATATACAATATAATATAAAAACATATTTTAATAATCCGTGTTTCTGCTGGATCTTGATATGGAGATGATCGATTTTATAATACCGTTGTACACAACATTTAGGAAGCCGAGTAAAATACAAGCAAAATATGAGTTGGGTCAGAGGTTCTAAAAACTGTGAGGCACGCCTCTCATGAGAGGCGCAATCATTTATTAGTGGAGGCGAACATTTATATTGTATATTGGTACAAGCATATATTTGTTTTTAGGTCGACATTAATTCTCTTATATTTAAATGAAAAAATATGTCTTATTGGGAGGCGCGATTAATTTTTTCAATAAATTCAATGTCATTGGTTTCCGTGGTCGGCCTTCGACACTAGTCACATAGGTTTATACTTATTAAATCAACGAAAAACATGTATTCGATTGATTCAAATGCGAATTACAGAATCAAATATGTAAGTAGCCACCGAAACCAACCGCCAAACGTATGGCATCGGATATTTTTTTTTTATGTTTTCGGACAAGATGCTCCGCTGCCGGTGTTCGTATGGCGATAGAATAATTTCTCGTTGGCCGTGAAAAAAAACCGCTCGCTTCGCATGCGATCAAAAGCGTTTCGAAACGGTGCGCCGTATGATGATCGGCCGCGAGGTCGTGACGGTGCCGAGCGAACGTGTAAGGGCAAAGGTGGTGGCCGCATGACCAGCGGTACGACGGCCGTTTAGTGTACAACCGGCAGCGGCACGACGACGATGACGAGACCGGACGCGACGGACCCGAGCGGAACGCGGCGTCGCGCGGCCGCGATGTGCGCCGTGTCCGCCTGTCTGCTGATGGCCGCGGCGCACTGGCCGCGGCCCGTCGACGGTGCCCACGTGCTGGCCGTGCAGACGGTGCCGGCCAAGAGCCATTGGTACTTCATGAGAGGCGTGCTGCGCGCGCTGGCCGACCGCGGACACCGGGTCACCGTGTACACCCCGTTCCCGGACCGCGCGGCCGCGGCCCACGGCAACTACACCGAAGTGGACACGCTGTCCGAGTACGGCGACCAGGTGATCGTCGGCATGGACCTGACCACGGTGGCGACGCTGGCGCGACCGTTGTTCATGGTACCGTTCATGGGCAAAACCAGCCGTTTTATTTGCGACATCATGGACGGGCTGCGGCTGTCCGACGCGGGCCCGTACGACGTGTTCATCGCGGAGCCGGCGAGCTGCGAGTGCGTGTCGGTGGCCGCGCGCCGGCTCGGCGTGCCGCTCGTCTACACCGTGCCCGCGCCGCTGCAGCCGTGGGTCGAGACGGCCGCGTTCGGCCACCACGTCAATCCGGCTTACGTGCCGCACGTGTTGTCCGCGTACTCGGTGCTCGACACGTTCTATCGGCGACTGCACAACGTGGGCCTGCACGTGTGCACCGTGTACTTGCACCACCTGTACGTGACCGTGGCCGCGGCCGTCCAGCCCAAGCACTACGACCTCGAGCCGCCCGTCAAACCGTCGCTGGTTTTCGTCAACACTCATTACGCGACCGAGCCGTCCAGGCCGGTGCCCGTCAACCGCGTGGACGTGGCCGGCATACACTTGAAACGGCCGAAACCGTTGCCTAAGGTGAGTGTTTTTTATTTTACGCTTGCGCACGTTCCCGAAGCGTCGTCGCGCGTTCATACAGACGAAACCGATACGGTAACGTTGAGCGCCGGCTGAACTCTACTTAGATCTGAATTTACGAGGGAAAATGATAAACGTTCATTACCTCACTGGAAGAGCGTAATTAGCTGCGCCTAAATATTTGCCACCTCGGAACAACTGTTCCTTTTTGCACTTAGGTTAATAAAATCTTTTAGTCTGATACGAGAAACGTATCAATTTTTCATTTGGGTGAGCAATAAAATATTATTTAAATTTTTCACAAAACACATTTGTACCACTATAGTTACTCGGATGTTCATTCTACGGTTCTATATTTTATTCAACCTCGCTCATTTTTTGCATTTGATATTATTACTAATTTGTGTTTTTGACGATATACATTTGTTTTCTATCTCTTATTGTAATGTCGACTAGTTAACAATACGCGTAATCAGATACACGACTATCCGTTTACTGAATAGTATATTTTTTGATGTTGACACGCACAGTATTTTCAAGTTGATATGTTTATCTATTCCCTTTTACAAGTTCTCAAAAATAACATTCTGCCTATAATTTTTTTATTTTTTGATTATTTTACTTATGATGAAGTAATCAATGATGAAGAAACATCAACATGCAAATGTTATGCGTGATAACATTAAGAAATTCGTTGTTCAGTACACTGAATAATCATATATCTGATCACGGTTGTTTTTAACTAGTTGACCTTAGAACAAGAAAAATCAAACAAAAAAAAAAAAAGTATAATAGATACAAGTCGGTGATTATTTTAAATGTAAAAATAACAAGGTTGAACATAGGATAAATCCGCAGATAGAATATCCAAGTTATTACAGTAATACTGCATAGAGTACTATTAAGATGATCAGCGGCCGATATACATAATAAGTTATAAACACCAGGTTTATATGGTATTTTTATACGATTGGAAGAGAAATAATTGACATTTTGTTTGAAGAATGGTATGGGTGGTTTAGGGAAAGGTTTAGGATTTTGGTAGTGTAAACTGAATCAGCAATTAATTCCGTTTCGTTTACGATGGGATTACCAGGAGGATTGGTTGGTCTTAGACTTAGACTCTCTTAGTGATTCAAAATGATTTCTATATGAAAATATTTTAATTTAGTTTATATATTGAAGTATTTATTAAGGATAGGGGTTCCGAGTTTGATTAGTTTAAGTGATTACGTTAATTAACATTTGTTAAATATTTAAGAGACATAGATTTAATATATTTTACATTTGCATTTGTATGATGATTATTTTGGTTATTTTTATGTTTTATTGTATTGTTAATATCACTTGCACGGAATCAAGGTAATTGAAATGATGCGACGTATTTAATTATGTGACCAAAAAGCACCGTCGCAGTGGTGCCTTATAGTGAGATTAGGTGGATACTATATAACCGTGCAATATAGGTATTAATTAACTCAACCATTTATATTTACTTTCTTAGAAGAAAAGAAAAAATAATGCTTTGAATATTGTGTTCATTGATGTATAATACGAAATAATTCGGTGGATTTAAGCGACTTTCATTTAAACATAACACGGATACAACTAAAATGACTGCATATAGTTCTGAACTATCAGTTCAGCTATCCGCGCGAGACTCTCTCGGTAAATTAGTGTAAAGCTTTTATGTTTATCAAATGATTCTCTTCAAAAATCCAACCAACTTTTGAAGTTCATTTCAACGGCAAAGGTGAACTTAACGTCGTTAAATCATGTTCAGCCAGACATTCCATGTCCGACACACTACTGATGTCGACATCTAATTACAAATCATGTTAATATTCAATGTGACAATTATACTTTTACAATATTATAATATTTGTAGGTCATCGAGTTTTCTAAACAGAATGAACGGGAATCTATGAATATTTAAATCGGTGCATTAAGAATTAATGTTAATGACTGTTTAATCCGTATTATCACAATATTTTTGTTCATTTTGTATTATAACGAACACATATGTATGTGTTAATCTGTTAATGTGATCTCATAATGTAAACGTAATTTATTAGTGTATCGTAATTATTTGATGTCTTGACCGACAGTTCATCAACGGTTCGAACGATATTAGTTATCTTAAAATTCGTGTAAGCATTATTGAAAAAAAAAAAAAAAATTAAATATATAGCCTATACCGTCATGTTGTCTATACAACACGATATCATAAAATATTTTACGAAGGTATTTAGGTTATAGACAAGTATAATGCAACCGATTCTTATTTGTTTTTTGTGAGCATATCTATTTCGATATCGTACACATATGAATGAAACTCATAATGGTTTGGTGCGGTGTTACGTTATTGCTTGCATTGTTTAATAAACGTAACAGGCCATCTTTATTGTTCATGTAGAATAGTCTACGGGATTTGAGTTTATTTTGAAACAAATTGAAAAAGAGTGGAACGAAATATCGGATGAACTTCACGCCAAAACGAGAGTGCACAAGATGAAACATTAATAATTAAAATATGTTCCCCGTTTGTGAACAATACTAGTATAGAAATCTGTGTACAAAATGTGATGGGTACTGGGAAAGACCAAAGCATTCGAATAGACAAAGGAAATGAATGCTGTACTACACGTAACAGGTGTTTATAAGACTACTCAATGAGAATGGATTAAAAAATCCACAAATTCCTAATTCTACTGGAAACAATATGTAATATAAGAGTACGTCCAGATTATTTTTATCGTAATATTTTTGTATTTAAAGTGTATCCAATATCTCGATTAAAAATGTATTTTAAGTTTTCCAAAATACGTACGTTAAGTACGTAGTTACGTTAACTACGTTAAGTAGCTAATTTATATAAAAGTCAATTGTCAATCGTACGTTTTTTTTAATATAAATTGGGCTATTATTGTTTTTAAATATAAAAGCATCCAAAATAATCGTAAAAATTACCAAGTATAGTTTGGAAAATTTTTTTACCAATTAATTAACTTTTTTTAAAAAATATAGTATTATCAAATTATTCACAGCTAATTTATTTTAGGTTTAACTTTTATATGTAAAAAAAATATATATATATATATATAATATACATTTCTATATAAGGAAATCGTGAGATCTAAAAAGTAAAATTGATTTAAAGTTTGAATGATAATAGTGAACAAATACAAAACTTCAATAACTACGAATTGCTCTAAATTACGACGAACTCGTTGATTATATAATATTTAATCGCTAAGTCCTATGGCTATAACTAATTTAACTGATATTGATACTTAAAAAACATTAACGCAATCTATGAAAATTATAGATTTTTTTACCTTCGTAATCTATATAATATTGCATTTAAATGCCATGCATTCACTGATTAGCATAAAGTCAAAATTATTATAGCGATCCATTTGAAATTTTAGGAGCTGTATTTATTACTAAATATAAGTGTAAAAAGGAAAGAGATTTTTCAAAACAGAATTTTTGAGGGCCGAAATAGTTTTGGGTTGGACGTGTACATTTTTTTAATTTTTGGTTTCCTAGGAAATATTTTATTCTACTTAATATGTTGATTTTAATAATTGCCAACTAAGGTATAGGTTGATTTATGTAGTCTGAATAAATAAGCATAAATATCATTAGAATATACGATGGTTGAGCATTTTTTCTGCCCACATTTTTTTTTACAGTAATATAGTTATGTTATTCTAATTTAAAATAATAAAATATCTTCAGAGCGAAGTCGAGTAATTCAGCTGGTATTGTGTATTTACTTAGTTATAACGAATATTCGACTATAACATTAACACAAATTAAAAACTAATTGATAAGAATTTAAGAGATATGAATCATTAAATAACCTATACATACTGTAAGATTAAATTAAAAGATTGCATGAAATATAAATGTCTGAAATGGTTAAAAGTTTACAAGTTATATAGTTTTTATATTTTTCTAATGCGTTATATTTATCTTTAACAATGTGATTACATTTTAGTTAAACAGTTATAATAAATAAGTATAAATTATTGTAACAACAATTTGGTGAGCACAAAATAAACGATATCGGTTTATAAAAGAGTATTTTACCATTAAATTTATAGGACCAATAACTTAATAGGTATCGAATCATATTGATATATTTTTTTTCTGTTACACCTACATTGAGTAGTAAATTTGCAGAGGAAGGGTTTTTTATTTTTTATTTATGAAAATTTGTAGATTTACAATTAACTTCAACAATTATATATAAAACTAATATAATATAACATAATATATAAAAATAAGTGTTTCAATAATTTTAAGAAGGTATAGGAAAAAAAGATGGAGGGAGTAAGTGGTTGTCAAATGTAGTTAATAGAAGTAATAATGGATTAATTATGGCTTTGAAATCCTCGAGAAATTTGGAGATTAGGCTTTTAGGTGTAGATGTTGAGGGTGAAGTGTTGGCAGTAAAAGTGGGATATGAACGATTTTGTTTCTGGTTGGAATTGGAGGTGATTTTGTTTATAGACGGAATGGTGTGATTGAGCACCGGATGACAATACATTTTGAGTGATGGAGATTTTCTGCGATTTTCACTAAGTTTTTAAAACACTGGGCATATTTTGTATGAGGCTATGTGCGGCCCCGGACATAGGGCACACTTGGCAGGTTCTGATGGTGATTCGATACAATCTAAAGTGTAATGGTTTTATCCACATTTGACGCAACGTGGGTATTGGTGGCAAAAGTTACTAGTGTAATAATAAGCTTCAAAATCATATCATTGTGGAGGGGAGAGTTTTATTGCTCTTATTACCAGCAACTTTTAGATCAATTCGAAAAAGAAGCAAAGTTCTTTTAGTGGTACGATGTAAAATATTAGAGACCCGAATAACTTCGTGGTCAATATTTAATAAGCTGGCTTGTATGTCTTCTACAGCAGGATGGTTGGAGGTGCCTGATAAATACAGCATATGGTTTCATACTATTAGGCAGGTATGCATGGAAATTTATCTGTTCATTAGTGATAAGATAATTATAAATTAGATTATAATTACTGATGCCGTCGGTGCGGATAATCAGGTGCTTTGGGGTATTGCAGAGGAAGTGTTACAAAGCAGATTTTTAGATCAAATCAATCAATTATCATTAACAAAGTACACCTGAAACTGTCAATTTGATAGTTATTTTTTCACCAGATCTTTGACGTTCATTGTTCAGCACATATCGAACGATCATTGCAAAATTGTCTTGTCGTTCATGTAATCATTTCAATCACATCCTATTCGTAATGGACATTAATTATTCAGTCTTATTCGGTATGATAAAAAGGACCACGTAAGTTTAAATTTCGTATCGAAGTACTGCGCACCTGGCTCCGGTTGGTTAGTCGCAGTATGGTATATATTATATCGCAAATACATTTGAGATCGGCTTTATCGAAAATTGTCAACAATTTTGGGTAGAACCCGATTGCGTACGATTTACCTTTTTGAGAACACGATTGCGTATGCTATATTGTTATAATTATACATTTATTTTTTTTTCAAAAGTTCATACGTTTTGAAAATTTTTTAAAAATTTTAACTATATAGTATAAAGTTGTGTTTATTTTTTTTAAAAAAAATTAACAAAAAGTTAATAGCAAATAGCTTATCACGCAGAACTACATGTCAAAAGTAGGTACATTATACTGCGACAGTCGTTCGAGTGACATCTTGTCATAAAATATAAACAAACATATTATTATGTATAATAAATCACATAAACATTATTAAAATAAAATTAAAATACATTTTTTCCTTGGTAAATAGAACTAATTTTAGATAAATACATTGTAATATTTTTATTAATTTTATACTGATCATAAATTTTAATAGAAGCTTTAATCCGTTTTAAATCAGCTAGAGCCATATTTTTATTAATTCCTTTTAAAATTGAACAAATTTTCGTCGTTGTTTCGACTTGGATTTCTCTTAATATTGATATAACCACATGTGTTGGTGGATGTGCATAATGAAATTGCCCATTGTACATCTTGTGAAAAGTCTCTGGACCATTTGTTGTTCTATTGATTCAATTTATTTGTATAGACATATACGTTATACAATAATGATTAGAGCCCGGATTTATATGCTAAAAAAACATGCAAATGCATAAAAATCCGGGCCCTAAGTTAATGATTTTAAATAAACTTACTTAGGTATAATTGATGGCTCTTTTGCCCATATTTCAAGGGAAAATAAACACCCAGGTTCAATATAAGTCTTTAAAATATAATCCGAAAATATATGACCATCAGTTTCATTTGGATACGAACTCATAATTTGAATAAAACCATCTTCAACTTGTTCGAATGGTAGAAATGGTATTATTCAAACGTACCATCTACAAATACATCTTCACATTGTAATAATATATTAATATTTATCTTCGTTGTAATGCAAATAAATTGCAAATCATCTGGAGCGTGAAAAATTTTTTCATTTTTAAATTTCAGACAATCATCCTTTTCCATTTGTCTTAACTGAGATAGAGCACAGGTCAATGAATCTGGGAAAGGAGGATAATTTTTTCGTCTTTTGTCGTACATTGATTTTCTTATAGATTTTATAGCTGAGTGTGGCACTTCAAAATTAGTTGCCATGAGCTCAGATCTGATTATTTTTGATGGCCTAATTGAAATCAAATCATCTGCTTCACGTTTACAATTTTCTTGTAAAATTTGGTGTTCAATTTTCTCCTTTGTATTTAAAATATGGTTGTGCTCACCCAACATTGATTTAATTTTTGAACGTCCACTGTCTGTTAATATACTGGCGTAACATGTACTTTGTGTGCACAACCATTTAATCAGCCCGTCTTTTCGTTGGCGTATAAAACGATATTTGTTTGAGCCAGTTAATGCCAAGTCTTTTCCGCGTTCTGACGTAATTATTTTAATTTCTTGATTTTCTAAATTTTCTATAGTTTTTCTATTATTTTACTACACTCGATGTGAACGGTGGTCGGTCAACTAATAACATCTACAGCGGTTATAAGTAGTGTAAACTTTCATTTCACGATGATCATTTGATATCATTTCCAGGTTTATCGTGAAATTTCCCGGCGTGACAAGTGACAACGTTGCATAAAAATAACGTATGCAATCGTGTTATAAAAATGATTGAAAAAGGTATTGCCGATAAGCAGCATACGCAATCGCATTCTACCCATAATTTCATACGTGAGATAAAGAAACACTTATCAGTAGTAATAGCATTAATATTTTTTTGGCGCATCAACACTGATTCAAAAGCGACCATTTAAATCTTTCAATCTAACAGTGGATTATATGGATGGATTCAGAGGAGGGAGGAGGGATTCGACGAGGATGTTGTAAAAACACGACATAGATTGTAGATAAAGTGCACAGCAGCTGCATACCAATTACGAGATCGGAATAGAGTTTTTTTCGGCAACACAAAAATACATATCAATAAATACAAAATGTGTTATCGTGATCAGACTAAACCGATTTGTGGGACTATCGGAAATCGGTCGAAAACGAAACGTATCGTATTGCGGTTTGGAGGGGCTGAAGCTGCAAAGAATAACTTTTCAATTGGTGAAAAAAAAAAAAAGAAAAAGGACTATTCCATAAATATAGCAATGTTAGTTGATTTTATTTTTACGATTTTATTGGATACGATTCGTTGAAATCGAACAACATTTTACTGTTTATAAAAATTATTTTATTAAAATGATTAAAAATTTAATTTAACTAATTAAGAAAGATTGGTGAGGTTTTTTTTATCAAATTCATTCGGACGTTCAGTTTATCGACGATCGATAAAACGCATAGTACGAAAGGTCGTTTTCGGTAGCGTTTTTGATGGTTGCGTTTAGTCGATAGCCGATAAGACGCTAGTGAGAACCAGGCCCATAGGCCTGCGCGGACCTGTCTCTTTGGGGGTACTTATAATAATTACAGGCTCTATCTTAACGAAACGCATAAATATATTTAATAAATCATGATGTATAAATAATCAAATAAACGTAACTTTCATTTTTTATTGAATATTGCGGTACATTAGCACCAACGAATATGTATATTTTTTCGGATAGCTTCAATAATTTATGATTTTTACTTTTGTAGTAAAATGCAGCTGCTATGTTACTACGAGAAGTTTTCGCACGAAAATTCAGAACTTTAGTCATATATTTTCTGTTATGAAACGCAATTTATTTTGTACCGAATATTTTGGCATAAATTATATTCGATTCGAGCGACATCGGTTGAAATGCGAGACCCTTGCTCTTCTACTCAAACCGTAGGGCTGCGTTGCAATAAGCACCTCCCGTGCGAACGCCTATGCCCGGGCCCTAACGGAACGGATCATACGCTACGTTTACGGTACCGTCGGAAAGTTAGACGCGAGCACACGCACGTTTCGGGGAGGGAAAACGATCAGCGGCGCGTTATCTCGTACGGCCGTTGCGGCGGGAACCGCGCACGCACGGTGCCGGTACTCCGGCGCGTGATCAATTAACGTTGGCGCGTGGCGACCTGAGACGCGGGCGTGACCGACCGGACGGTACGGCCGGCCAGTGCGCTGTTAATCGTCGCTACGTGATGACGGGACGGGTCGCTGAACGCCGCCGGCGTGTCGCGGAAATCGGGCGCGCGATCGTCGTCGTCGTCGTCGTCGGTCTGTTGGTCGCGGCCGCTGCGCGGCCGTCCGACGGCGCTCGCGTGCTGGCGTTCGAGTCGGTGGCCGCCAAGAGCCATTGGAACTTCATGAAGGGCGTGCTGCGCGCGCTGGTGGACCGCGGCCACTCGGTCACGGTGTACACGCCGTTCCCGGAGCCGGGGACGGCAGCCGTCGACGGCACCGGCGGCTACACGGAGGTGGACACGTTCGCGGAGTACGGCTACGGCAAGTCGGCACTGAACATGGACGTCACGTTGGTGCACGTGAACTTATCGCGGCCGTCCGTGCTGGTGCCGATGCTGGAGAACGGCAGCCGGTTCATATGCGACATCATGGACAGGCTGCTGCCGAGGTCGACCGACGCCGCCGCCGCCGCCGCCGCGTACGACGTGTTCGTCACGGAGCCGCTGAGCAACGAGTGCGTGTCGGTGGCCGCGCGCCGGCTCGGCGTGCCGCTCGTCTACACCATTCCCGCGCCGCCGCTGCCGTGGATCGAGACGATCGCGTTCGGCCACCCGCCGCACCCGGGCCACGTGCCGCACGTGTTGTCCGCGTACTCGGTGCTCGACACGTTCTACCGGCGGCTGCGCAACGTGGGCCTGCACGCGTACACCGTGTACCTGCACCACCGGCTGGTGGCCGCGGACCGCGAGCCGCCCGTCAAACCGTCGCTGGTGTTCGTCAACACTCACTACGCGACCGAGCCGTCCAGGCCGGTGCCCGTCAACCGCGTCAACGTGGGCGGCGTACACTTGAAACGGCCCGACCCGTTGCCGACGGTGAGTGTTCATTCTACTAATGCTTGTGTAACGTTTCGAAGCGTTTCGTCCGCGGACAGCGAACCCTACGATTCGTCGGCCGACTCGGGCGTGTTTCGCGAGCGAGGGACTAGAGCACATCCGGAAGAGCGCGGCCGTAGCCGTTTGAAACGGGTTAACCGAACAGATTTTTGTGTACGGCATTTTGTCACGTACGCTTGAAAAGCTCCGAACCGTTGCCGATGTGATCGAGCGCTTAACCGAGTCGCAGCCGCGACCCGGTATGCGGTTTAACATTTCGCCGCGAGTCTAACCTCCCGGTGCCGAACCGGCTGCGAACGGTCCCAGAAAAGTTGATTTCGTGTCCTCGAATTATTCGCACGTAAGTGCCGTCCCGGAAACGAAGAAGTTCCAATGTCGACTTGAAAGCATCCGTTTTATGAAATGCTCGTCGCACTGGTTCGGTGTACAATTACTCTGCACCGTTAATTACGGAGGGAACGAGTCGGGATACGCCGTTCAAAAAAATGTTAAAACAGATTTAGAAAATCATAACGTTTATTAATAATATACGTGACGAAATAATTATCATGGTGAATTGTTTTACCCGTTTCAACAAGTGCTGTTCGTTAAACAAGTCATGACATCGTGCACATAGGAAATTATAGAATTTCTGATTGTGTCTCGGAATTCACTTTTTTCCATATTTTATTTAATCCAAACGATTTGCGAACAGAACTTAATTCTAGGTACCAAACATTGATCTTTAAGTATTCAACGCGGTGTATACAATCGTTACTGGCCAATTATGTTAGAGTGGGACCCGGGGTTATCAGAAAGAGGTTTGATTTTTCCAGAATTAGAAGAAACATAAAATAATATACGTATTCGGTTTGATCCGTTAAGACGAAAATAAATTAATTATAAAAATGTTCATAAAAAACTGTTGTAAAATTAGAGGTAAGACAATTAATTCGAAGAGAAGTTGATCGCTCAAGCGAACTCACATCAATGAATTGAAAATGTGATTTCAAAATCCTAAATCCTAATTTGATTGATCGTTCAGCACGTTAGAGTTATAATAAACCAAAATAACATAATAATATGTTATTATATGTACGGATTTTAAATTGTTGTTTTCGATATTTATAAAACCGTTGGCCAAGAAAAGTGAGGACGCAGTTGCTTTCAGTAAAGTTTTTGAAACTTTATTACGTTTTCGGTCATCATCCGAATCTGTTGAAGTATATTCTAGTGTAGCTTTGAGTAAAATAATACACTGTAAAAACATAGTGCTAAATGATACCTAATAGACAACAGTAGCGTATTTAATAATTTTATATGGGGTCCAGTTAATTTGCCAAACACATTTAAGTAGGGGGATTCGCCTCTCATATTCCCCAACATTATACTTAAATGGAAACTAAATTTATCACAATATGTTAAAATAAAATGATTTTGATGTTAATACTAATTTATTTTTGATCATATAAAACAACATTTATATAATACAATGTTCAATTTATCAGCACTTAATGCCAATTTACTGATATTTTCTTCAACAACTAAAATGTATGTCCGAACGGACAGAAATCATTGCTTTTTCATTTAGCCTCATCTACATAATAATAAGTTAATAATTGAGTGTTATCACAATATGTTATTACCTATTACTAAATATCAATACATTATATAACATATTTTTTCAGAAATATTAATTATGGTATAATAATAATAATAATAATAATGAAAATTAACTATAAACTGTTTTCCAAGATTCTAAAATTACATCCGACTTGGCTGCCGTCAATAGTGGTTCACAAAATACTCCGCTAAAATGCTAGCTTACGACCAGATTATTGAAAAAAACGATTTTGATGAATTTAATTTAATTTAATTTTTTTGAATTATACTTTTTTTTAAATATTTGCAACGTGTACTATGCTTCTTGTATACTAGACTTTTGAAATAAGGTCTTAAAATATTACTACAACGTTTTGAAATTTAGTAATTTAGTAAAGTTCCTTTATAAATAGCTATATTTTTCGAAACATATAGGGGTATTGTTTATTAAAATAAATAGCAATAAATTGTATTTAAAATATTTTAATATTCTAAACTCGTGTATATAACTACGTGCATTATAATTATTCATAACTCTTAAATACGAATTTATTTACGTATTCTATTTCGCTTGTACTTCTACAAAAACTAATTTATTTAAAAATAAAAGTTAGTTGTATTTTATAATATGTCATACATATGTTCAACATAACGATTTATTTTATTTATCGTTCATAAAATAATAAATAATGAGTATGGATTGTAAAAATATCCGTCTTGCGTTAGTTTAGATATAGTTATTATATGTCGATTATACTGAGGCACTCAACATTTTAACAGCCCAAGATAATAAAAGACTCTAAAAGAACCTTATCGATTTCCAACTGGCAAATGGCAACTATGCAAAAAAAATATGATACCTTACATTTTCTTTTCTCAATTATGTAAAAAAAAAAACACTTAATATGGTTACACCTTATACTAACATTGAATAAATTAATATGCATATTACATGTTGAGATAGGGATTTATATGGTCAATGGAGGGGGGAGGTTTGGACCTAATACCCATCCCCCATAAAAACGCCATGGACAGGCGATTAATAATAAAAAAAAACCCTTTAAATTTTAAATATAGATCGACTTTCGAATGATTTCTTCCTTCCCTCTTGGGACGTGATACCGATTAGAATCAGGGTACTTATATTTTATCCCTACTTAAAAGTGAATAAAAAATAAAAAATTGTATTGTCACGTAAATCTACCCTCCATCAGAAAATATATTTTCCACGTTATAAAGAATAAAGTGGGAAAATATGACTTCGAAAATTCCATAACAGATGTTTTATTAAGTTTTTTTTCAAATTGAAAATAGTACTTAATGTAACTTAGTAAAAATTTGTCAATATCGTATGGTGGTCAGCTTGATTCCGCTTTTCGTTCAATAATTTATCACGTTAGTAATTTATGTTGGAGAATAGATCAGATTTAACACAATTGCGCATTACCTGTTTTTGATTAAGTCACGTTCTTTTATTTAACCGACCGATAGTAATTATCTAGGTATGCCTAGCAAACTGTTGTTCATTAATTTAATTATTGAATGATAATGCAATATATTGATCGTAATGATTACATTTTTCTGGCCTATTTTTTTTTTTTATTTATTAATATCGTACAGAAATCATTAGTTTTTCTCACTGCATAAGGAAATAAAAACGAGTTTAACTCGGTCGAGGTTTTTATATTAGTAGTATTACTTTTTACGTGAATGCAATCATAAATAAATAAATAAAATATGTGTTCACACATATCTTAAACACGTAAATGTAATAAAATAAAGCACGTATGATTAATATACGTGAATTAATAAATGCTAAAACACGTGAACACGTATCGAAGTCGTAACCTCGTGAATAATTTTCCACTCATGATTTCTGGAATGTATTGCATTACAACAGGAGCAACTTATGCATTAGCCACAGTCAGGAGTTTAGGTATTCCAAAGTCGGCATATCGACAAAATATAGATACATCTTCTATAAATCGACATGTTATAAGTCAGAAAAATGAGACGTGTACCATTACGGGTAATCATTTACTTTTTTCGGACCGGTTTGACGTCTCCTCCTCCCCTCCCCCACTTTAATCGGAATTTTGGTAAAATGGGCCTTCTAGATGGCATTTTATAAGAGCGTATTCTAGAATAAACTGAAACGACGCCACTTCGTTACAAAAACCATAAGGCGAAGGAAATACGTGAACACACAAATTCACGGGTACGCGTGAACAACATAAATTCGCTGACAATCTTAAGTAACGTGTTTTTAAAAATAGAACTTAAACTTCATGAGAACACGTGAAAGCGTGCGTACGTGAAATAAGGAGCCAGTCTTACTACAGGAAAATTTGGTGCGAAAACGTATTTCCGAAATAGAACGTTATCGGTCGCGATAACGTGACGTACAGTGTTCGTGCGACCTTTGAAATTGCATTGTTACTGCTGGTGGAAAACTTAGACCTCATTAAAACTAAAAAAACGATCGAACACGCGCAGTTTGTTTACATCACAAACACGTGGGGACTAATATACTATTATATCGTTGTTCGACCGTTGGACAAGCACGGTGAATAAATACGATAAATGCGATTGGAATGCCTTTACGATCGAGATGGCAGCGGGAAATGAAAATTCCTCGCAACCAGCGAGTTTTTAAAACGCCACGCGGTCCGATGCGTTCAACAGTTTTCGGAATGTCGTAGACCATTCACGACCATTGCGGCAGAGTATCGCATTGCGATCAATCACATCGCGAAAAGAGCACACGATCGAATCCGAGACCCGATCGTCAATGATGATCGTTGTTTTACGCGTAGCAGTCGCCAAATCTATGGTTTGCCTACGGGCACGGCCTAAAATATTAAATTTTTCATGCCACTTGTTGCATAATAAATTGTAAATAATTGTCTGTGGCCTGGACGTGCTCTGCGAAATCAAAGTTAACAGCGTACACGGTACGTCCGTTCCTGAAAGTTAATTTCAACGCATTATGATTGGAATTATGTAATTTTCCCTGGATCTGGTACAGACCAATCATTTTTAATATTATTGTTAATATTAATTCAATTTCTATAATCATCTTCGACGATTCTCATGTTCTAAATATTAGTGTACTGATCGTACGTATTTACGTATTTTCAAATTTTCTTATATGAGGTTTAAGATTTTTCTAAAAAATAAGTAATTTTATAATGTTATAAAAAATACATACAATACGATATTGAAAAAAGGAATAAGTAGTACACTTTTAGTCATCTCCCGTTGATCTCTAAGTGGAAATGTCGGTCAGAAAGTTGTCATCGGGTCGTCGAGTGGGGGGAAAAAAAAACACTGCTTGAATAGCAAATTTAAATATATGACTGCACGGTCGGTATTAATGTATTTTTATACAGCTCAGTACGGTTTTGGCAAATTGATGCATAAAAAAGAATAACTATAGGCTTAAAATCCGTAAAGTATTATATACTTATGCGGTGTGTTTAATTAATTTGTATTCGATTCAATATGTAAAATGTATTTGATTAATTTTTGTTTATTTTATTTGATTATACATTCGTATATTGATCAATAATTTAAAACACGCGAATAAATGCAAAAAACTGTATTTTTGAAGTTATAAAATCATCATTATGTATATTTAAGGAATTCATGTTGAAATATTGTCAAATTTTTAATCTTATTTTATGATTCTTTATTATAACTTACAATGTAAATACATAAAATAAAACATGATATATTAAAAATATTCATTTAAAATTGTACTGTTAAATAAAAATTAAGAAACTGTGTTATTAGGTAGGAAATTTTCATTTATTTGAATACTCAGAATATCATTTTTAGAAAATATATTGAAAAATAAAAATTTGAAAAATTATAAGCTGTTTAAATATTAGGTCATATATGTATCAGATAAAAATGTCATTTAAAATTAATATATTTATTTGCTATGGTCAGGGGAGCAATTCCCTAACTTGTACGTTTGGTATGTAATCTAATAAATGGATAAACTAATAAATACGAATACATTGTCCAATGTACCTATTTTATCAAAAGTATAACAAAATATTCTAAAAAAAATTTTCTATTTACAACAGCCTAACGACGATCATAACAACAAGTTAAGATAAAAATTAAATTTACACAAAGATAAATAAAATGTAAATATTAAAAAAATTAGGACCTATTTTGTTATTATTACGTTGAATAAATAGAATTAAATATGTTTGGTTATATGATTTTTATAATATAATTTTTAAACAATAATGAACACATTTTTTTATGTACTTTTGTAGTACAATTTTTACGATTTTTAAAGTAATAAAATTGAATAATTTTGAAAAATTCATCCCAATAATAATAATTTATTAGAACAAAATGTTTTTTAAATAGTCGTTTAAATAAAACACTATGTATGAAGAAGAAAATTCAATCGTGAAGAGATGTCTATGCATTTTTTTACCAACAACACTATAATACTTTTTAAAAAATTGTTTACAGGATATTTTAGAATTTATCGAAGGTGCGCCACACGGAGTAATTTTATTTACATTCGGCACAGTCGTTGCGATCTCGACACTACCGGACCATATTCAAAAAGCGTTCAAAGACGCATTGGCCGAAGTTCCTCAAAGAATTTTGCTAAAACACGAGGGGGAAATGACGGACAAGCCGGAAAATGTGATGACAAGAAAATGGCTCCCGCAACGAGACATACTCGGTAAGATATTGGTAACTAATTCAACCGTGCGCCGGCGGACCTAATCAGTTGCGTTCGTGTTAAAGTGCACCCGAACGTCAAGCTGTTCATTTGCCACGGAGGGATATCGGGGGTGTACGAGACGGTGGACGCTGGTGTTCCGGTCCTAGGATTCCCGTTGTTTTACGACCAACCGAGGAACATCGCAAACCTAGTGGACGCGGGCATGGCGATTTCGTTGGACCTGATGTCGGTGGACAAGGACACCCTTTTGAATGCCATTAACACGATCATTAACGATGAGACGTGAGTACCTGTTCGTAAAAATCATCGCGGTTCAGTGGCATAGCCAAGGGAGGAGCTGTGAGGGTGTTGCATAACCCCCACGAAATGTTAAGATAACTATATTAATGGTCTATAAAAATCGCTAAAGAATTAAAAATATTTAAACATCTTAATATAAGCACTTTACAGTTATGTGTGGTAGTAGGTATTTAATACATATAATATTGTGCATTGGTCGCGAATCGTGAATCACGAATTCAATTTCAGAGTCAAGACTTGTCGGCTCGCTTATTAACTATTCGTAGAGACATTGAAATTTCAGATGATCCTATATTTGATACATTTATTAACAGCGGAAAGTCTCAAAGGTTAATATTGTCACTTAAATGTTTTGTCATTTAGTATTAAAATCAATTAAAAATATTAAAAAGCAATTAAATAGGTATTGTTAATTATTCGAATTCATCATATTATATTCATGTTTATCAAGTAGGGGTTCGTTTTATTATATCAAATGTTTGTCACTTATATTATGTCTTATTAAAAAAAATCATTGATATTTTTATAATTTTTTTTTTTTTTAATAAGTAATACTTACGTATTACGTATAATATAAATAAGTAATACAATATCCAAAGTATTTAAAGTGTATACAATGTTAAGGGTTATAGGAACCAAAATCTAAAATATAACCTTGGCATCCACTTTTTAAACGTATGGAAGAACCTATAAACCACCCGCTGTGTAAAAATTAATCAGCCCCAACCCTCAAAAAAAAAAAAAATCCTGGCTACGCCACTGCCGGGGTTTATTTCGAACGGAAATGGGTGTCTCGGACGGAATGTCTAATTCGGTTTATTCGTGCGCAGGTATTCGCGAAACGCGAAAATAACGTCCGAACGGTTCAAGGACCGGCCGATGTCACCGGCCGAATCCGTTGTGTACTGGACGGAGTACGTTATCCGTCACAAAGGAGCACCGCATTTGAAATCGCAAGCATTTAATCTGACGTGGTACCAATACTATTTACTGGACGTGTTCGCCGCGGTCTTATCGACCGTGTTCATTGCACTCTACGTTATTTACAAAATGTCCAAATGTTTTTATCGATGCGTTTTTAAACCCTCGCCGAAACCGAAATCGAAACGGGAATAGTTCAAAGGAACATTACACGTTATCGGTTAACGGACGTATTCAAACGTGCGACCACTGTTAAATTATTATAAATAGAAAACTAACACATGTACGGTTATGATCGAAACCGTGTATTCTTAAATTCAGATTCTACCACTTACTACTCTACCCAAGAGAGGAACGTACGAAAAATTACAACGGTTAAAACGCTGTCTATTATCTGATTTTTAAAACCACTTTGGTTAATTCGTAAACTGTTTACACTAGATAGCGCTTGGAATTCGTATTAATTTTCATTTGTCCCGTAATTGATTTTATGAAACTATCGTTACGTTATTAATTCTATAGATTTTTTGTTAATGATTGAACATTCGGTTCGATTTGTCAACGTTACCGGTACACGGGTCTTCATTTATTTACTGTGAATTATTTATTATTATTTATTTAATATATTTTGTTAGAAATGAAATATATTTGGTTTACACGTGAACGTTATCGGTAAGACATTCTTATGTAAACGCCAACTAAGAAATCGCTTTTAATTTCTAATGTTATTTATTACAAATTATCAATATTTTTATTTATTCATGTTATAATATTACTATTGGTACGAATAAAACAGAATTCAAAATAAAATTTACACATAGCGTTCGTTCATTGTTAACCATTACTACCGCAGCGTATAGGATCCACTCTATTCATCTGCTGTAATAGTAATTTTTATAGTGCGTTTAAAAATAAGTATTTTTCGCAAAAATTGATATTGATTTAATCAATATGCGAAATACCATGTAAGCTTTACACATAAAAAGTGATTAAATATTATGTAGTTCTAGTCTAATTTATAAAATATTATTAAGATGTGTGCAATAAACTTATGTGGCGCAATGGTTTTAAATAATTATTGATTATAAATCGATCTTTTACATTTTAGTATTTAATTCGACATTGGATCCCGCCAATGAATTTATACATTGTTTTTTTCATTTATTTATTTAAATAGTTTCATCACACGTAATGGGTTTATAAAAGCATCTGAAAAAAAAAAAAAATTAGTTTAAATAATTGATTATTAATAAAACTATAAATTGCTAATTGTAATAATTTAAGAACATAAAGAGTAAAACATTAGCAATAGGTAGTTATTATTTTGTGTTATACAGCCGACGATTGACTCGTTCGATGCCCGTTATTTTTCGACATAAGATAGTTGTTCCAATAAACTTTGAATTTTTATTTTTATTTATTTTTAAATGTTATAGAATTGATCAATAAGCTATTTGAGAATATTAAAAACCATATGTATGATGGTATGGGATATTGGGTATATTATAGATTCTGTTATATAAAAGATGCCTTCATATCGTAGGACACAGTTGCCCATTCAACGTCTATTTTTTATTTGGTAATTTCACATATTTCCCCTGTACTAGAAATTAGAACCACTCTAAAATTGCTTTTTTATATACATGTTATTATCATGTAGGTATATATTTTATGTTTTAAACAATCTTATCTTTTAGATATATATAATAGGTACATGTATAGTTATTTCGATAAGTTATATACATTGAGTTAGTACAAATGTAATTGTTATTTATTTAACAATTTATTCATAGTATAGTGTACATATTAGCCAATAATTTCTAAAATAAGTTTTCAACAAGATCTTAATACTTATAGGATTTAACTATTATTTTTTAAATAACTCATAATTGTAGTATACAGAAAAATATTTTTCTGGAATCGCATTTTATACGAAATTATACTGCAATAAACTTCTAATACTGTCTACTGAATAAAAATTCTGAAAAATCAAATTTGAATAGGTATCCAATTTGAAAGGTAATTTACATTGTGCTGTTCAAATTGAACATATTACAAAAAAATTTAACATAACACTTAACAACTATTATTTCATCATATACAAAGAGCATAATTTAAATTAACATGTTTTCATTACATTTTATCTCAGACAATTTATGTTGAAATTGTCCAATATTACTTTTTATATAGTGTAGGTTGATTGTACATTTACATATGTACATTATTTAAATCTCATACTTAATAATGAAATTATCATATGATAATATTATGTCAACTAAAAAGGTGTTTGAAGTTATTATTATTATTTTTGTATTAAATATTGTATCTATAATTTTATGAGTCAATGAATGCATTAAATTATATACACACACATATATATATACTATTATTTCGAATGTTGTAGCTATTATAAATATATTTCAAGGGTAAAAAGGTTTTGTAGAAGAAATAATATGATAAAATATTTTTAATTATAGTATTTTTTAAATTTTTTTTCAACTACTAGTTTTGAAAAATCGTCTGTGGGCGGCCAATGTAGTTTTCTGGATTTTTAATTTGTTAGATGTTTTTATCTTCGACTTAAATGTGTCCACTAATGGGTTTCAGCCTATTGCACCACATCACTTCCCGTATATATTATTTGAAAATTAAATTTGTACTACGTTTTTTAAACGTTTTCTAACTACATTTTTTTAATTTTGAATATTTTAGTATTTAAAAAAAACCCATTATAGATAATATTGAGATAATTTAAAAGTTTAGAATTTGGAGATGCTAAGATTTGAATTTGTATGTATTATCTCAATATAATATTGTGTTCAATAAAATAAAAAGTATGAATTACATTGATTCATTGTCTACATTAATTGTGTTTTATTATTTGATTAAAAAATTATTTTTATGAAATCATTTAAAAAAATCATCTATGAAAACAAGATATTGAAATATCTAATGAATGTATGAACGGAAAATGACGAGCTAGTATATACATTAAATTATATGTCTAATTTTTTTATAATTAAGTAGGTGATAATGTATTTTTCTTTAAACTATATTTTCTTGTAATACTTGCAGCCTAAACCATTTCTAGTTTTTATATTTTGCTTAAGGCTTTGGCACAACATAGCTAAAAAATAACAGTCACAACCGACAATTATCTTTTAGTAAGTACAGTTTTTTAGACACATTGAAATTAATTTTTATAAAACATATCTAGCTTATACTGACAACTATAACTGACATTAGTATAAACATTCATCTTTTTTTAATTTTCTTGATATAAAGTGAGACCCCTGTAAACAATAATGTCCAACTGATTGACAATTTTGATGATCCACTTGCAGCCGCAGTGTGGGCAGTTGATCCAGATAGTCGAGCTCGATCAACGTCCGATCGCCATTTAATATAATATTGAGGAGGCGTCTGTGTCATTGCTCTTAATCTAAACAGATAGAGAACAAAAACATAAGATGTCAATAGATATTTGGATATGATATAAATTACGTACTTGATGACAACAATGTTCATTTGCCACGGAAGTGTGTTGGTTGAATTTTTTTCTCTAGAGCAGAATGTATACAAGATTGGCCCGGCTTTATCATCAACTCTTTCTGAATATTCGTGAATACTTATATTCCACGCAGAACATGGACCTATATCATATATATTTTATACCTATTATTTTTTTTTCCAACCAGTAGTTATACTACTAAGAAGTCTACTAAGAAATTGTTGGTAATTTTAGGTTTTAATAAAACTATGTGGTAAGTGGTAAACATTTCTTAGTACTCTGTCTGACTATTCAGTTATTTATAAATGTAAGGTTTTTTTTATAAAGTGTGTATTCGTTTTATTTTATTAGTTATGTTTTAATTTCTATGTAAATATATAAACTAGTTACAAATCACGTTTAGATAGAAAATTACTACTTTAGATCCGAATTTTGTACTTTATATTTAATTATAATATATGCTAATACATTTATAGATTGATAATTCTATATAATATAAAAAAAAAAAATTTAAATATTTATTTATAAATATTATTTGTGAATTTCTTTTTTTCTTTATATGGGAGAAAAATAGAATACTAAAAACATATGAATTAAAAAAAATTTAAATTGTTTTCAATAGTCATTAGCCTTTTTGGAGAGATGTACAGTTTTTTAAAAACTCCTAATTCTTCATAAAATCAGATAATAGGATTATTGTTCTCTAATAAAACAAAAACCAATTCTGGTAATGTCTTTTGTCTTAAGACTTTAAGTTTGAAAATTTGAATTTAAACTTAAGTAGAAACACAATAGGAAGAATAGCATTAAATCAGTTAAATATTTTTGAAATGTGTAGTTTACTTAGAGTTTATTAACACCTTTCTTTGAATAATTAAATAAAAACCTGCAGTTATAATAACTAAGTTTTATAAAATAAAGTATAAAAACATAATTAATGTATAAAATCAAAAGAAGTTAGTTATTGTGGTTTTAAATAAACTTATTTGTACAAACCACTCTTAGAAAGTCTTATAGAATACTATTTATTAATTTAGATTACCCTCCCTTAATTACTTAAATGGGTAATATAAAGAATATTTAATATTGAAACTTTATTATAAAAAAATGTGCAAATTATTGGTATACACGGTTTAAATTAAATAATAAACTTGTCTCTAAAATTATAAGTTTTTGCTACATCTATTAAATCTCTTAGAACAAGTAATTATTTTCTTTAATTTCTTAAAATTTTTATTGTTTTAAAAGCATAAAAATAATTATGTAATATGTCTTAATAATATAAATTTGTAGCTAAATTCTTAATTTAAAATGACAGTTTTATAAAAATGTAAGCAACATTTAAGTTTTTATAGTTAAAACGAATAAATAAAATTAAATATTACACCAGAGCCATTTTACACCAGGGTATTTGTAGTGCGATACAAAATAAAAATGAGTGAGGTTTTTCGGTCGAGTGTGTACAAGGACGGATAAATTATATTGCTGTATTGGTCTTTAAAGCTTGAAATCAATATTGAATTGTTTTCGAAAAATCAATTCTGAGTGAAAGATGTTCAGTTTATATTTCTAATGTAGGTTATTTTAGTAGTACACATTTGAAATGTTAAGACTATTATTATAAGTAGGTTGATTTTATATTTTAGTTTTACTTATTTGTAATGAAACTCACGACTTTGTGAACTGCCTATTTCTATCGTCAAATGACGCTCAACATTAGAATCCAGTAACCAGGTACAATCCTGATGATAGTAAAAGTTGAGTGGGCTTTCCCTGATCACTATAGGTGATTCTATTATACCAGTATGTTGATTGATCACTCGGTATCCACACACTATATCGTCTTTAAATGAATACTCGGCCGTGTATTCAAATCCTTTGTTGGACCAGCTGTATTTTGATATCGAGTACACCAAGTTGATGGGCGACCACGACTTAACAGTTACTGGTAACCATTCAGCCTAATGTACAGAGAAAATTTAACACATTTCTAAACTATACTCGTATTATTAACAAAGAATTTTACCTGAAAGTCACCACAAATACATGATAGAACATCACCTTTAGTCGACGTGATGTATAGCTGATCTACAATAGATGTAGCGTTCTTAACACATCGACATCCGCCATCTCCACATTCAGTGTAACAAAGATCCGAAGATAACTTATTTAACGATATGACCTGAAAATATATTAATTATCATTCATAGAGATAACTCGAATTAAAACTCTTTATTGATATTTGAATTATTGTATTTATAATATTTATAAATATATAATCAATGAATATCATTGAAATTAATAATACTAATCAATTTTTGACATAGGCATATCCATATCTTTGATATGTGGGTCGAGCACAAGATAAATATATAAATGCAATACTGAATTATCAAAAAGTTATCAAAAAGGAAATAAAATATTATCTTCAAATTTTGAAAAAAATCATTATTATCTTAAAATATGAATATAATTACAAATTTTCATAATTTCTACTATAATTCTAAACGTCATTTTGTCAGAATCATAAGTTTAAACTAGCATTAATTGATAATACAATTTAAGTCAAATTTTGCAGTTCATGTCTGTGCATGATATACACGACTCGTAGACACGTCTATGACCGTTGAATTATAAATGTATCGGTAAATTATAAATTCACGTTCTTCTCTCGTTCACAAAATTTCAACATTAGTATTTTATTTTATCATGTTAAATATACAACGCAAATTAAGAGCTCATTTATTTCATATTTAAATAGTCAAGTCTTTAATATTTTATCTCGTAGTTTTTTACCAATTCTTTATATACCTACTTGACGTTACTTTTTTTTTGTTTTAACGTTTATTGATTATTGGAATAATGTTATTAAATTAAATAAAAATCGTGTTATTGATAATAGTATTATAATTGTATTTATATTAGAGTGCGTATATTTTCAAAAACAAATCAATGCTGCAAGAAAATTTGAAGTTTTCAATATAAAAAAATCACTATTTAAATTAATATATTTAATTAATTTTTAATTTTTTATGTTATTAATCCATTCTGTTGCCATAGTTAATTGTGAAAAATCATTATTAATTAAAAATAATCCACAATTAAGCAATACTTTGAAAAATATTTACTAATGACTTTTAACCTAATAACGTAAATAACATTAATGAAAGTTTTCAATAAGTTTTACAGTCAAATTAGATTGAGAGGAAAAGTAAAATATTTATGCAACTTCATTCAAAATATTAATTATGTCTTATGCTAGTTAAGATAATATTTGATCGTTTATAAGTTGTTAATGAATATAGTTTGATTTAAATGATAGCGATTTATGCATTTTCCAGTTAAAAATGTTTTGAATCCAATGTAAACGTAGTTACACTGTATTGATCAAACAATGTTTATATAAAATAAAGTAAAATTGTTAATATTTTTAATATTATATTATATTTATATTATATTTATAGTTAAGAAAAATATATACATTTTAATGTAGATATTTTATTAAACAAAAGTGTTCTATTTTGAGTTTTTATTTTACTGCTAAATTTAAATAAAACAACTTACTCAGCTAAATGCAATAAAAATATTATAAATCTTGAATCATTTCATTTTTTTAAAAACCATATAATTTTTTTTAAGTAGTTTAACTAAATAGCGACATAATTAATAACTTTTAATCGTTTACAACTCACTAATTTTAAGGTTATTTATTACTTAGTTTTGTTATAAAACATAATGACAGAATTCCATCATGTTTAAATTTATAACTTGATAGTTTATTTTATTTAAAAAATTTATTTGAAGTTTCAATAGATTATAATATATGATTATAATGTATATGTTATTAAATTATAAAAGGAAAATATAAGTTGATTGAAAAAATAAAACTATTATTGAATCGTAAGTTGGTCATATATTAAAAATTATATAAATTATTATGCAATTATTGAATCTTACTTTGATACTTATGCTCTGATTAGCAGCTGGAATTAGATTTTGAGAACATCTCATTTGTCCTTCAACATTCCAAAATATTTGTTCAGTTCCAGGATGTTTCAATCTTCCTCTAGATGAACTACTTAAACCATTGTAGTTCACATCACACAACGTGTCTGGTTGTAATGTTCCTCTTTCTAATACTTAATAATGAAAACATTTTATGTTTGAAATATATTTTAAATTGCAATTTTTGATTAAGTATTATGATGTATAATTATAAGAATTACGAACCATTAAAGAAACTGTAGGCACCATCCAAAAATTCAGTTTCAACGTCTTGCGTGTTAGCCATCAATCTGCGGGCGAAAAGCGTCATATATGTACCTGACGAAACAAACATCTGTCTTTCGCGGAACCTACCATTGAAATAAAGCACACATAATATTTGTAGAGATAGAAAAAATATTTTAAACACTTAAATCAAATTTTCTTGTCAAACTTGCCTGCCATTTGTATCTCTAGCATGATTCTCTACAGGACTGCACAATCGTTTAATAATATCTTTTGACCTTGTATCTGGACCGTCGTAAATGTCTATGAATGATTGACAAGAACTGGCTCTGGAATATAATAAAAATGTATAAATTGTTCAAAAAAAAAAAAAAAAAATAGTTTTTATTATTTACGCAGTAGAATAATCGAAAATAATTAAAAAAATTTTTTTTTTCTTCTGAATGTTGAATTGATAATTGTTTTATTTTTATACATCAGTTTGTGGTTGGATTGCCATATCGATTAACTGTATCGATTATGATATCAGTCCATTTTTTGTATGTACAAATATCAACCACTTATTTATCGAAATTACACCTAGTAGTTAATAGTATCTGTGAATTGAATTAAAATCAAGAAATCAAGTATTTCATTTATTCCATATGATACGTATGTACGTTTACCCATATCAGTTCGAAAAATACATTTACAATGTATACGAAATAATATATATTATACACGTGAAATTGCACGCGCATTATATATTATTTCTACGCGGCATGTTTGATCGCATCGAACTGTTTGAATTGGCGGAAAACAATTAACAAAGACGATGATTATCGATTGATCATCATTCGTGTTGTTACAAAAGAGCGATAACACACGTTGGAAATAGGAACGTGATGACTACGAGAGGTAAGTCTTAATGGCACTCACTTGAGTACGTAGTTGAACAGGGATATGTGCACGATTTCCGGTTCTTTCCCCTCGAAACGAATGGTGCAGTTTGTTTTCCAATTCTGCAAGCCCCGCAAATCGAAATGTCCAGACTTGACGTCGGTCGATTTGATCGTCATCTCGCACGCCTTGTCGTTCTTCGACGGGATCCCTGCAAACAAACATACCATACGCGTCAATACGATTGCCGGAAACCGCTGTTTTGTCGTTATTTTAATTTTACTGGGAACGGCGGCTGCCGGGTACGGAGAGATCACTAACGTGGCCGCCGTGCTCGTCGGTGTCGTGACGACGTTGTCGATGAACTCGATTGTGGCCACGAAACCGGTATAGTCGTACGGTGGGATCGCGGCACCGGCCCTATGGACGACAAGAATAAAACGTTATGCAAAATATAAAATAATATAATTATATTACAATGATAATCAATATAGTATTAATATCTCGATTCCTGTGACGGAAAAACTCGTATTTCAAATAAGAAACATCAAAACAAAATGTTTAAATGCACAATATATAAAAAAGCAGATAAAAATATACGTTTAAATATTAATTCTGATTCGAACCGAGATTCTGTTTTTTTTTTTTTTTTATTGCGGGTGTTTTATTTTTGCGATTATATTCAATTTCGCGTTTTACCTGAACTCTAGAAGCATATTTGGCCCGGGAAACGTATGGTCCTTTTTGCTTTTGTCGCATATCGTTGTCAGCAAAGGGCTATTGGATGTCGGACCTTGGTAAACGTTTATGTAGTGTGTACCGCAATGGCTGAAAAATAATATGATTGTTGTAGAAAAATAAAGACCACACGTTTTGTGGATTTAGCGATCGAAATATATAATTGAATGTATTTAAATTATTACGTAATCATATAACAGTATTTGCTGTGTTAATATTTTATAAGATTTATGTTCCTATATGATTTTTAATAGGATATACAGAATATAGATAACTGTAGTGCTACTATTTGGTTAGAATAAATATTGAAATGTTCGTAATAAGTTATTTTTATTAATCGCAAAATAGTTATTACATTCAATTACAGGTTTTCAAGTGCTTACTATAACTATAAAAAGTGTTTATTTCAGAACTTCTATTCCTGGGGGGGGGGGGGTTATGTAAATTTAGATATGTAGTATATGGTATGCCATAGGAGTAAAAAATTAATAAATAATACAATTTTTTCTGGGGTATACATTTTTATTGCAGGGGGGGTTAATATCCCCTGGCTACCTCCTGAAATAAACACTGACTATAAATACCCTATATAAACACACACATATACGAGTATATGTGCCTGTGTGTGTGTGTGTGTGTGTGTGTGTGTGTTTTAAGTATAGTATGCATAAAACTTAAATGAAGCCCCCGTTATAGTAGTATGTGCATTTTATTCTAATCCAAAAGAACCGTTTAAGAACATTGTGTTTAATGTTTTATCCTAGCGATAAGCTTTTGACGACATAGGATATTTTTATATTAAATAAATTTAAAAAAAAAATATATATATATATATATGTACATGTAAAAAGAAGGAAGAATACTTACAGAAAACATTTTTATCACAGACTAACCGTTTGTTAATGACCTGTCAACCGGATAAAAGCTTTTTAACCGAGAAAGCCACAATTCGTTTGGAAAATTGTGAGTTTACAAGAAAAACTCTAGTTTAGAGGCTACTATTTCATATTTGTCAACGTCTGCATAGAATTTTTAGAACTCTTTACTTTCTTCACAACTTTAACTTCAACCTTAGATTTGTTGTATCTTTTTTCTACAAAAAGTTGTTTATGTATATAATAGCGTTTTTAAATGCCAAAAATTATAACATATTTTAATTTGTTTAATTACTTGACGCTGTAAACATCACGTTTTCATTCAAATATATATACAAATGTGTGTGTTTATGTTTGTGTACTATGGAAAATACGGAATATTATAAGGTATGTACATTTTCCCAATTCGAACCACAAACACAAACTAATGATATGTTTTTGTACAGTTTTAGAATCTCAGTGAAACGAGGAATGTTGATTTCATCATATTTATGTTTCTTTTATGTTTAAATTCATGATTTTAGATTGTTCCAATCATCACCAAATATTAAAAAGGAATAATAATTTAAAATTAGATTACAAATGGAGGTTTCTTTTGAATTGCTCAGCAATTTTTCGAATAATTGAGAAAAACTGAGAAAAATTGCAAAAATCCAACCAAGATCAAGATTCAAACCCTCCTTTTCCACGCGTTATTTACATTTTAATACTTATGACATGCAAATTAAATACAAGATTTTAAAGTTTTTTTGTAGTGAAAAAAATGAATTGGGAAGTTTCAAAAAATGATTTACGGTAATAAAATATTACAACAATTGAGAAAACATTTGGATTTATTTTAGAAGATAATTTGGTTTAATTATTTTTGTTAAATAATTTCGTTAATTTAACTATGAAATTAAATATTAAATTCATTAACTTTTCAATAATCAATTCATTTAAATCAATAAATTACTTTTCCATCTAGAATGTTGATTAGGATTTTGGTTTTATTACTTTATAATAGTTATACAAAGGTAATACGTGAATTGGTTATAAATTTGAAAATATTCAATTAGGTTAGAGGAGTCGTTATTGATTTTATATTTTAAACATCAAATGGAAGAAAGTTCATCACATTTGCAATCACTGTAGGAGATTGTAGATGATGTGTTTATAAAAATAATATAGAAAATCAATTTAAAGAAGTAAAATATATCATTTTTTAATTGACTGGGATTATTAAAGAATTTTTTTTTATTCTAAATACAAGTTATTTTGTAAATAATTTTCGTATGAACAAAAATTATATAAAATAAAAATAAATGCTATTGTTGGTGTCTCAGAATTTGTGTAACGTGTAACGAATAATAGAAGCAAAATAAATCTACGATAATTATTTATTAATTTGTTTTTCATTTAAACTTTTTGTTGATTATCAACTGACTTTCGGATTTTAAATATCTTAAAATGATAACGTCAGAGTACTTCTATAGAATATTTATAAAAAAAAGATAAGAAAAAGTAACAATATTATTGTTTTTAATCTCTTTAATAATATTTTATTGTCACCAAGACTTAAACGCAAATTATTTTATGTAGTTAGATTTAGCTTAAACTTTTAAATTAATTAACATTCGTATATGTGTACCTAATGTGTCTCATAATACATTACTTTTGAGAATAGGCTATGTTGAATTCTATTTAGAGCCACATAATAGAATTTTATTAAAAACATTTTGAATGGGAAAAGTTTGTGCAAATGAAATTTTAGACTTTTTAGAGGTTTGTATGAGAAACGAAAATTTAATAAGATTGCGAGTATATTGATATGAAATATCTCAATTATAAAGTTATAACTTTATTTTTAAAGTTGTCCTCAGAAGTTTTGCTTAAAAATATTTGGTGTGAAACTAACCCTTACGTGACTATATCTGAATTTCCAAAAATGCATACTGATATTTTTATTTGGTTTTCAATAAATAATATTATATATGAATGTCTATAATATTACTATATTCATGAGCAGTATTGTGGCATTCTATACAAACAGTATTATTTGTGCAACAGGCACATTTTCTTCCGAAACGAAAACATTTTTGACTAGCCATTTTAAAAAGTGCGAATCGTATGTAAGCTATATTTTTGAGCACAGTTTTGGAACGGAAAATACTTTACTCGGTTCGTTAACTTTCCGTACATATTAAGTTATGATTTAAATTTTTGTTGCTTATTTTACTATGTATTACGTGCGACTAGTTTTAGTAAAATACCATAAACATTGATCAATTTTATGACTAGTGAATCTTACATTTTATGTGAGAATAAATGAATATAATATATATTAATATATATAATATATATATAAATAAATATAACCAATAATGTTGTATACATCTGATTTTATGAATTTCTAATTCAAAAACAAGATGTTATGTAAATAATTGAAAATTAAAAATAAAATTTAAGCATTGGCGAAGGGTTATAGGTGAAAATGGGATAATGTTTACCCACTTAGAATACGGAGGAACAATTTGGTTTTATTATATTTTAATGATTAAATAAAAAAATAATTTAATAAGTTTGAATATCATAACATGTGTTATACATATAAGATTATATATTAGTAAATTGTTATTATTTTATTTTTCCAACATATTCTTAGAATATACTGGTAGCGGGACATGAGGGCAAAGCTGGATGTGTTCAGCAAGGAGAGTGATCCTAGTAAGCAACCAATTACACTATAAAAATAAATATAGGTAGGTATGAGGTGTCAAGACGAAACGTGTGACCTCTCATTTTTCCGGTGCAAGGTGGAAATGGAAAGTGAGTGTGGGTTACCGTTGTGCTATAAAACGCGTCTCATCGCTCATATTTTTGTTTTATTTTACCTTTAAGGCGGTTCTAAACGATTGGATTTTTCATGCATTTAGACCTATAAGCTGGCGAAAAATAAACATATTTCTAATAGTCCAATTTTAATTTTGAATACTAATTTGAATTTGTTAGCTTCATTTCTATGATCTGTAGGAAAAACTTTTTTATTTTTTTGTCTTGTTATCACTTTAAAGTACAAGTTAACTTTGAGAAAGTAAGTAAAGTTATTAGGGACTGTACCATGTAAACTCTCCAAAAATTTTCAAAATTTGTTTCCTACAAATCATAGAAAAGAAGCTGACGAATTAAAATAATTTAAAAAAATTGAAATTGGATTACCAGAAGTATGTTAATTTTTCGCCAGCTTATTAGCAATATTCATTGTTGCGAGTGTACAAAAGTATTTTTGAGAGTGCAAGGATTGACATGTGCATGCGCGTACGTGTACTATGGAATATAGTCGGTCCCGTTCGCCCGCGTCCGGGTGATAAGAAAGCTATTGTTATTGAGTTTGAATTCCTTCGAAATTCTAATTTTATATTTTATATAATATTATTAAATTTAGTAATAGTGTTATAATAGTCTAGTATCAATGAAAATAGTAAGTTGTTACCATCAGTTTGTATTTAGTGACGTTTCACTGTGTTCGTTTTATGCAATAATTACAAATATTAATATATAACACTCCAGCCCCTGTAACATGAATGATTGGTGATTTAGTAAAAAAAAACTCGTCCAAAATTATCTGTGCCTCAGAAAAAAATACGGCATAATTTGAAAAATATACGTTCCAAAATTAATAGAACCTTAGAGAACGACGATATTCAGGACAGTATTTGTCCTTCGTTTACTTTAGCATAGTACAATGATACGTCGAATGATTTTAAGTTCGGCTTTCATCATTATCTTTTTATACAACGTTTTCGTATTTTAAGTGATCGTAGAAAAAAAAATATTGAATCTGATTCTCTCGATTGTTAGAATTTTGTTAGAAAACACGATATCATTGGATTTCAGTTTAAAACCGCGATTAATTTTCGACGATTTCTAACTCCTATAGGTTAAAAAAAAAAGAGAGGCTTTGAAATACCGACACAAACAATAACAATTATTAAAGAATGAAAACACGTAAGAATGTTTTAAACGGTAAAAATCACATTTTTGCCACCACAAAAGTGCAAAAATAAAATCGCTCGTAACTGTGCTGCCGCAGGGTCAGGTCGACGGGTTTCGCGAGCACGTGCACGAGACGCGGTTCTCGCGAGTCCACCTGCATCTCGGATTATTATTCACATACTATTATTATTATCGTTATAATCGCCGTATTCGATCGGCCGGCGGCTTTCTTTGTGCGCGCGACCCGATGATAAACGACGACGACCGCCGTTGCGCCGAAGGGTGGAAATCGTGCGGTTTTCGGGTGTGCTCGGGGTGCAGATCGCAGCGGAGCGGCGTGAGGGCGTGGGAGTGCGGCGTTGTCTCGCGCGCGCTGTATTATTTATGTCACGTTTCGTTGGACTTTTCCGCGTCGACGTTTTATCAATCGTCGTCCTGGTGCGCGGGTCGCCCTGGGCCCGGCGGTACGTGCGGCAGACACGCCGACCGGGCGCACACGTTTCAGATGGACTACATTCGTCCAGGGGTCCGTTTCAAAACCGATACGACACGAAAAACTTGAAAAAAAAAATAATCGTACGACTCGAACTCGAGTGCCGATCTCTCTCCGTCTCTTTCTCCGTCCATTTGGATGTACTGCGGTCACAAATGCACGCGGAGAGGAAAGATAACCTTTGCGTAACGGAACGTTAATTTTTGAACCGTATTTCCGTCCGCACCTGAACGCACCAGCCAACCGTGATTTTACGTGCGGCTGGCCGGGGCGAATTCAGCACCGGCAGCCACGCATGGATTACCGACCGCAGAAGACACTCGCGCGCGCGCACGCCCTTACACTACAACGACGCCCCCCCGGAGCGCGGAGAACTATGTTTCCTTCGGGTTGTCGTGGATTGGTCGTCGCATTCCCCATGCTACCGCTCGGAATATTATTCCCTGAACGTCCGTTCTCGTACGTAAACTCCACGATCCCTTTCTTGTTTCTTCTAACTTTAACCCCTCGTCCTTTTGTTCGTTTCCTACACACACACACACACACACACACACGCGCATTCAAACGTGACACGCGCACGTATATATATATATATTTATGTACGTATGACTGTTTGTGTATGAGTTCGGATTAATTATACCGTCGAGTACGTTTTCAGTGTTTAGTGGCTCGGAGTCATTTCACTCACGATTGTTTTAATGCACTCTTGAGTCCCAAACAGTTGGGGCGAGAATCACGGTTTTTAATATATTTTAATTTAAACCAAAAAATCCATCTGTAAAGTCAGATAATATTATGAAATACTATAATAGTACATATGAATTTGTTTTTATTTTTTATTTTTTTGTACGTCATCAACAAATCTCAGAATCACGACATCCAGAAAAGTATAATTAACTGAATAATATTTTGTAAATTACTGATTTGAAATCGATCTACATATATAAATTCGATGAACACGTTAAATCGCAATCTAACAAACATCCGCAAAACTAAATTCAACTTGAGTTATACGTCGAATAAACTTGTATGGGGATTGATTTTATAGATGTTTATGGCCCGGTTAAATTTCATCAGAATGTTTTACGTTGTATTTTAAAACACTTATAAAAATTAAACGTAACGATTTATTTTATTACCATTTTTATTAATGGTTTATACAATGATGATTTATCTGTGATGTTTAAATTATGGTTTTAAATGAAAAAACATAAAAATAAATTCAAATATTAAAATAAATATAGCATTAAGTTATTATGAAATAATTTTTAATTCACTATTATGTCTGTGTACTTATATAATAATAAAATAATAAATAAATTTATCTAATTTATTTTATTGTATCAACCTAGAATTGTAGTATTTAGACGACCAAGTTTAATCTAAATATCTCGTAACTGAATATAATAATGTTAATGAAATTTACCAAATACTACAATCATAATTAGACTTACGAAAAAAAAAAAATAGATACTAATAATATGATTTTATCAAATTGAATAGTACAATAAAATAAAAGATTAGTATGTTTAAAAAATCATCATATATATTATGAAATATAACCTTGCTTATTTCAAATCAAAGTTGGTGAATATCGTTTCGTATCAAATATATGTTTACGTATTATGTACCATAGTTTTAATTCTGGTTATTTAAATTGTATTTACTACTATGTTATGCATGTGTCCACATAGGTGTACAAATCAAATAATTATGCATAGTAGCTATATACTAAATGCTAAGTAAACTTAAATTCGTTTTTTATATGAAAACATCTTATATAGCGTTCAGATTTTTTTTTGCTCGAGCATTGAACATTTTCGATTATTACCTTTTTCGCGTAACGCTCGAAACCTGTTATATTATTAAAATGAAAGGTGATTTTTGTGACGGTTATATCTGAAGTTCTACTGGACCGATTTGCATAGTTTTTTGTTTTAAACACAATTACTTTGGGCACAGATAAGCCATCTAATAAGATAATTTCAAAAATGTAATCAATTGAATGTTATTAGGAAAATTAAATTTTCCTTGTATACGATATCGATTCGTCATCAAGACTATGGCGCAACGCAGTGGTACGCTAACCTGATAGATAACCGCCCATTGCATGATTCGACTAGAACGGTGGCGTAGAACGCGTTTTCTCTTTCAACAAATACAATTCTTAAACATTTTCAATCCTGTCCTAAAAATCATATGAAATTTCGTGTTTTAAATTAAGAATATTCAATTTAAATTCTATAATATACGAGTAACTCTATATTTCTAAGCCGTTATATATGTTTTCACATATTTCGAGGGTCGCCCGCGACACTTTACAGATTTTTATATGTATATATATATATATTGTATTGATTTCATACAGAATATGAGAATGAAAAATATTAATTTAAATGTATTTTAAAATACGATATTACATTTCACGGATAATTATTTTTATATGTTTTGAAAAAATAGAATAAGGCTTTCGCTAAAACTGTTGTGCCCATTAAACGTAGTTATATAATATTACATAAATTAATAGCGCATATAAAGTAGAATCGGTGATATGTCAATTATTTGGTGATAAAATATATAGAATAAATGTTAAATATTAATTCGTTTACTAATTATTAATAATTATAGCTTACTTGAGTGGTAACGATAATGTAAGAAACTGGAGCCGAACTTTAGTGTGAACGGAACTTGTTGTTATATGGTACTTGCAGTAAAGGTCTGTACCATAAATGCCGGGAAACCCTGGACTGGCAAGCGTACAGGAGTCTTTGTTGCAGGAAAAGTCTTGATACAACCAATCGCATACTGTAAAAACAAATTGAGGTAATCAATTGCATAAACGTAGCTAAATTGCCTATATCGTTCGCCGTTATTACTTACAACGAAACGTGATAACCTATGTTACAGTTATATTAATTAAAATTGTATTCTATATAGTTTGTTACTACCTAACAGCTTGTTCCAAGTTTTAGTGGAAGTTAATTACTATTTTACCTACACCAAATATAGCAGTTCAATTTCAGTTATTAATTTTTTCAAATATACATCACAATTTTCAGTTTTTATTACCTAAATAAAATATAAATTTATAATAATTTATTTAAATTTTTCATATGGGACATTTTACATTTTGTAAAAATGTTAAAAACCCTATTATAGTATGTATGTAAAGAAGAAATACAATTCAAAATTTCGATTGATACATCAATATTAATAATAGTAATTCGATAACTTTGGTTTTAAATCAATATTTTTTAGTAGTTATTAACAATTGACTATTCAATTTTATGATTTATTAATAAAAATATAAAAATATGTAAAGCATTAAATTTTACAATAATGTTAAAAACTGTAATTATTATAATTATTAAATTCATACATTTTTATTCATTATGACGTTGAAAAATATAAAATATACAATATATAATTTTATTTTTAATTTATATTATTAACCCTAATTCGTATCACAATGTTTACTGTTCTATTATACATACTTGTAAAAAGATGTTATTCTACCAGAATTCTAGATCTATAAAAATCATGTCTTATTTTACATTTTATTTGCATATAGGTACTTAGATTTTATTGTATGTAATTGTTTTAAATATAAATATAAGATTGAAACTATTTTAGTGTTTATTAAAAATTGGTTTTTTAATAAATTATAATATCCATTTTATTATAAGTTTGTTATAATTCTGGACTGATAGATTTTTTTATTCAAACAAGGCATTTACTATTAATACAACAATTTATCAGGGGAAAATTACTGCAAATATGATTAAATTAATTAAAAGTATTCACGATAAAAAATAGACATTATACACATTTACAATACTACGGATTAATAATATTTACTACACATGTAGATAAAAAAAATGTGTAAGGGCATTTATATAGCACATTAACGTATAATATACATGTAACTAGTATTAGAGTAACTTACTAAGTGTGAATGATATTTTTGGCAAGGTAATAGAAACTCCATTAACTTACTACTTAATATCAGGCGTACTTAATGAACCATTTTGAACACAAAGCATTATTTGAAAACAGATGTCTGAATCAGAATCTCGGTTGGTGTGCATGTTAACGTTTAGTAAAAAATTAATGATTCGGGTAAAATATTACGGCAATATATCATATTAAATTGCATTTATGTGTGGCCATAATATTTCTTTGTTATAACTCAGAATAATATTATACACCCCAGTGATATTATAACACGATATTTTGGGGAATTCAGCCATTTGTAAAGTACCCAGATAGAAACAAAATAGAAGTTTTATTGTTGCTAAAAGATATTGAGTTATTTTTTTTCTTCATAATATTAATCACAAAATTATTAAAATAAAAATGTATGGTATTATGTGTATCATACAGTATCTAATGACACTGATATTTTTTTTCTCTATTTTTCGATAACTTTATTCCATATTATAAGAAGTAGAATTTAATTATAATAAACAGAAAATGTCATTAGATGTACATGTACGATAAAAACAGTTTTAATCTTACGTTGCACTTTTGGAAATATATTACTGCACACAGTCATGAAGACATACATGTACGATGAAATTCCTTTTGTGCTTAACCCGGAATTTTTGAGCCATAAATGTGTACGTGTTACAGTTTGGCCGAAGTTTCAACTTGGAATTAGCTAATGTAACCTAGGTAGTAACTACGCTAATATTACATGTACTATGAGATCATGAGACAACAGACCCTCCAAGACCAAGCAATTTAATTAAAATACATATAGACTTACCTGTATGCTCTATCCTTCTGCCTCCTTTGGGCCTAAATGCTAGACCCTGAACATTTGTTAATGATGTAAAGCTAAAATATGCTAAAAATTGTGATCTAGAGGTGGATTCTTCAATTCTGAAATAGAATAACAACAACAATATTGTTAACGTTTTGCTAATTTTAATATAATGTTTTGAACAATAATAATGAAACATTTTTGAAAATAAAAAATTTTAATTATTATGTATTTATTTTATTTTTATGAGAAAATTTCTTTTTAAATTTCATATCAATTTTTGGAAAATTATTTTATTTTTTAATATAAAAAATTGATTTAAAGTCGATCCTTTAACTGTCATGAGGATACTATTTTTAATTTTTAAAATATAAATAGTAAAAAGTAAATATAAGTTTATGTACATAGATATATATTATTTAATATTATTTACTATTTATTTAGTTTATTCAATCTAATATATTTATATATAAAGAAATGTACAGGTTAGTATTGAAACTTATTCAACATAGAATATTTTTAATTATATACTCTATAGGTATATTTTATTTATAGTTTTATAATAAGAGATAAGGGGTGTATAAATTATTGAATTAACTTATAATTCTGAATGTTTTTAAATTACTGCGAATTTCAAAATATTGGAAGTTTATAAGACTATTTAATTATTTGTTTCTAATATACCTTCGAAACATATTCGTTACCAATGTGAAACTATTTATCATACTAAGATACGAAAAGTTGAGCATCATTGTTGTCATTAAACACTATCCGCAAACGGATATGTAGCCAGGCATAAACTCGTGCGTGACTATTTTAAGAGTTCACAAATATACATATAATATATTTATTTGTAATAAAAGCAAATGCTATTCCGTTTCACAAAGCTAATATTTACCAAGCTAAAACGACTGAGTGATCTATATCTGTCATAAAAGAGGATAGTTTATAAGAGGAATAAAAACCTTGGCCAAAAGGATACAGTAGATATGCGGTTCGGCTCGACAACTACGATGGAGACCAGTCGATAAATCGTTTTCATGTGTTCGAATTTCAGACTTTTTGATGATTACAGTGAAGCGATTTGGATTACAAATCGAGGGAAAGTCAATCTAGGGTTGAGGTCTTTGGTCAGGGGTGGAAGGCTCGTATGTCTACAGAAAATTAATGTCAGCGTCTGTCTGTCTGTCTTGAACGGACCGTTGGCTACGCACCAGTAACCGACCGCAAAAACCCATCAGCTCAAAATCTGACCTTAATATCGGTCCACCCTTTTTCCATTACACATTTGTTTTTTGTTTTTCGATCAATAAAATGAATTAAATATTTCATCATTAATATAAAAACAATAATAATAATAAACAATTCGATTATGGAAGTATACTGGGTGCTGAAAAATAAATAAATAAGCATCACAGGTACTGAAGTAAAAACTTCTAGAGACGTTCAGCGTACACTTAAATTTATGGCATCGTTAATAAAGATGATACTATCGCTTTTAATACGTTGTTAGAAGAAAATTGTTAACGTTAATAATTAAATACGTAATACTCTTGGATGAAATATAATATATAAAATTAATTAAAGTGCATTACCATCATGTTAATGCGTACGCCTTTGTAATTTAAAATAAAAACACACGGAACACTTTTATAAATTTAATTTTATGAATAATGTGAATTAACTTAAGGTTTGCACAACTTCTATTATATACTCATAATATTTATATTGTAACCAACGTAATATAATATAGTGCACGACAGTGTTAGTGTTCAGTAAGATGTAATATGTAAGTGGATAAATTACGTACAATACTGATATTTTTATTAAATGTTAATGTTTATACGTTCAACTGTATTTACTGATATTCAATTAATAATATATTGAATTTTAGCCTTGTTCATTTGATTCTAAAGGGATAGAAAAAATAAATAAATTGAGTAAAAAATGTTCAAAGACAACTGTGTATGAAAAATATGCAGCCAACAGGAATAATAGGTTCACTATCAATGGTATCGTTTTTATGATGTTTGCAATAAGATATTATCATCTTATATGGAGAACACAATACGAGTAGTTAGCGAATGTAATATGTGTCTTATGGCAGAGAGTTTTTTCTCGATTGTGGGAAACTGTCCAATCCCAGTTGATGTTTATCACTAAAGAAACAAATGGAAAATATAGCATGTGCAATTTCGTAGGAGAAAGAAAGCTGGTGGGTGCATAATGTTGGTGATTGTTCATACAAATGTGCGAGTAAATAGTTTCTACATCAAGTATAAAAATAATTTCTGAGTATATAGATTAAGAAAAACTAAAACCAACATAATTTAAACAAATTTATCTAGGAAAAATAATTTCTTTGACTGGGTGAACCCCACTTTAAATCGTTTATTAAATTCAATAATTGACGAAGATCAAAAACAATATTACTATTATTCTTAGTTGAAGTGATCAAAATTCGTTAAAGAGTTCTTGGTTTCCTATAGTCTCAAGAGAATCATTTGCCGGGCTATTGTTACTTATTGTTATAAATTACTTGATAAAGTTTTTCTGTTATAATAGAGATTTTCTATTTACTAATGAACAAAAAAGTGAAAACAATGTCTCTAAATAATTTTTTAAACTGCAAGGAATTTATTTAGATATAGTTTAAGATGATATATATGATTAAGATATATTTTTAAGTATAATGATTTGATTTACTTAAATTATTTCTTTAATTATTAACTTTAATTGTTATACTCGTAATATCATGGAACTTATGAGTAGAACCCGTATTACATTTATGTTTATTTTTGATGATGAATTTCACTTTGTGTTTTTGGTTATGCGTGAGCTATCTTTAGGAGTGCCGCAAAATACCAAAAAAACTTATCGCAAATAAGTGACTTAAATTTTCCACTAGATTCATTGGCATTTAGCATAAAATTATAAAATTTTAAGTTTATATACTGTAAAATTGTACGTTAAATAAACCATTTTCTGTTTTTTCACATAAATAAAATGAAAATTTATAATTAAATTAAATATAATTTTACATCAAATATCTTAACCTTAAAAAAACACACAGTTTCAAGGTATAGACTTATATAATTTACCGTTATTGAATTATTATAGTATTAGTATAATAAATTAATAATATTGGTTGAAGTGTCAAGTGTGCCTCGGCTGAAAATAAGTTGAAATTATGGTATCGTGAGGTCATAAGGCTGGGAAACATTTCTGTTATAGACTTTACACATTTATACAATTTCGTTTTCATAGGACTTTAGAACTTATACATTGAGTTGATATATATCTTTACATACTATATTTCATATAATAAGATACTAAATTGTTATTGTAATTATACTAATTTACTCAGTATTTAATTTTGATATTGCATCTAGATTAATCTGTAAATTAATGTAGTAATTATTTTACAATGACCATAGCAATTATAGCAATTATTGTATATATTGCCTACCAATATTATGATGTGGGCATGGCTGTATAGTCATCTGATATAATCTTTGGTAAACATATGCTTTAAAATGTAAAATGTTTGACTTTTCGTAGAATTTAATATTTAGATGTGGCTTTTGACCTAAAACTGTTCAAGTGAAAATTAAGTGATCTTTGGAAAAAGTACGTTTCTGAGTTACTTTATATTATATTAGTGATAGGTAAAAGTGACTAATAACTAATGTAGTTACTCGAACATTTTTATTATTCAACTAGTTATTATTATTTTCGACTAATTTTTATTATTCGACTAGTTATTATTATTCTTCGACTAATTTTTATATTTAATTTATATTATTATTATTTTACTTATTTTTAATTTTTATAATTTGACTTATAATTTTTATTCAACTCGTTTTTATTGGACTGATTGAAAACTTTTAGCAGAATTATTTTATTCAACATAATAATATAACAAAAAACTTAAAAAACTTAAACATTACTTCAGAGTAATATAAATTAGTATAAATCAAAATTTACAAATTAACAACTGTTTTAAATGAATTTTGGGTATTAAATATATTTTAAATTTGTAGTTTATGACGTAAGTGTCATTATCGGTATTTTTTTTTTAACTAGTTTAAAATAAAAATACGACTAAAATTTCTCAAAATTACTGAATTATCAGTTCCTAATTTTAGCCAATAATTATTAGTCGACTAATTTCATATATTTTTTTTGTTGGTCTTAAACATTTTAGTCGAATAATTAGTTGGTTGTACGTGATGAAAACCGACTAATAATCGGTAGTATCAAGTAGTCGTTCCTGCCCATCACTATATTATACTACTTCCAATCAACCTTCTATATTACAATTTGCAGGTAGTAACTATGTTTTAAATAGTTCAGAATGATGGAAAATGTGTCACAGTATTTTTTAAAGAAATACAAGTCGTAACTCTAGATTTTAGATGTTGTTTTTCTTCTTTTTTTTTCGCCTTTCTCCCTACTATTTGGGATCGGTTGGTCGGTTATTATTAACTATTTATAATATTTCACAAAGATTTCGAATTGAAGAAGATTTGAATTCAAATAAAAAAAAGTTAAATATAATAAAAATATGTAAATAATACCCTACAGTTTTGATTTGAATTGTCATAAGATATTATAAAAAATAATATATTCTCAATATGAATAACTTGGTCTAAAAATATTTATGGATAAACTTTTTTTTTTTGTATTCCCATTGATATACTTTGTTTAATTTAAATGTTTGTTTGTTTAATAATAGAATAAGTAGTGTCAGTATACCACTTTATTGTCTTATTTTTAAATTAACCTTTTCTCTTTTTTTCTACCACATTTACATTTTTATTTATTTTTATCTTATGTTATAAATACACAGACTAAAGATTTAGTCAAGTAAGATAAAATGAGGTGACTGAAGTTTTATGTTCATATTCGAAAATACTTTAACTATGGTTGTTCAAAACGAAAGGGATTAAAATTAAGACATATAAAATAGCAAGATGACCTTCAATATTAAAATATTTTCATAATTTCTATCATATGATACCAATGAATCATGACCATCGTTTTCATCGAAAAACATACCTAGAAAGTATTAGGTGTTTAAGGTAGTTAAAATAATACATAATGAATATACAAATCAAAATGCTTCTCTAGATTTTTTTAAAATATATAATACATCACAGTTTTATAAAGATAGAAATAAAATTATTTAATTGTGTTCATCCGGTAGTGAAGAAATTATATTAATACCCAAATGAAATAAAATAGTATTCTCGATCATAATTTATGGATTCGGCATTACTATTATTTAAACTAAATGCAATAATCCATTCAATCAATACACTTATTTATTTTTTACAAATCTTAATATTTCTGTTGTTTGATTCTTGTAAGGAAAATTTAAATTCAAAAGTTTTACTTTTTTTTTACATTTATTTTTTATTTGCAGCATGAATAAATGTTTGACTTTACTCATGCATATTATATAAAAAGTATTATTGAATTACAATGTTACCATATTATTTTACAATATAACTATTTTCTTAGCGTAATGTAAATCTATACCTTAAAGAAGAAATCAAATTATATTGAAACGTACACCTATTTTATAAAAAAACTTGTATTTAAAAATAATTTCCTTTTTTCTTTTTGTATTTTTCCCGAGTCTTACTTATTTATATATATATATATATATATATATATATATATATATATATATATATAAATATATCTTTCACGTAGTCATAAACACGCGTAAGGGCGGAAATCTAGTGGGGATTATTCAGCATCCTCTTTTCCTTTAACGTTGGTATACTCAATGATATTAAACATATCTTATTTTTACTTGGATTAGATATATACATGAATTTAATATATTTATTCGCTAAACCAATCTGTGTGATTAGAAGTTCGTATATCTCATTTTGTTCCAATGGAAACTTAAATTAAATATATGTAGATTTTATCATATTATTTTATTAGGTATACGTTTGATCCTTACCGAAAATTTAATGTAGCTGATTCTCGATCTGCGAACATAACGACTGGAGGCGCTAATCGTTCATTTTGTCCACATATTCTAGGTCCTGTCCCTTGACCAAAAGAGTCTAATAACTCTAGATATCCAGACACACAACTAAAAAAATAAATAAAAAAATATATAAATAAAAAATATTTTTGAAACTAAATCTTTTATTTGGTTATAAATCATTGTTAATGATCAATATTATTAAAAAATAACACGTCAAGTTAAAAGTAGGTTATTCACATAATTATTTAATAAATACTTGTTAATTTATTTTCCTGGAATTGGTTATAAAGTATAATTAATGTTATTCATTGATATAAATATATGTCATTTAATCTATGTAATGGTATACCTAACATAGAATTACTTTAAATAATTCATATATTTCATGATCTTTAACATTTATAAATATATATTCAATGTTAAATAAAATAGAGTTTATCAAAAAAATTAATAATTACTTACTGTGCTATTTTTAAGTGCGCAATCAATCATTAAAATATTAAAATTATATATTAATTTTAAATAATGCTTTTTAAAGCTTTAAAATAGTTTGTTAATTGTTTAAATGTAGGTAACAAAATGTATATAACTATTATTATTCATATAAGCTTAAACCAGATATAATAATTACTTTAAAACTTTGAAATATATAGAATGTGTTATGGCTCATCAATAATTTTTAGTTATACAATAAATTAATAATATCAATGAACTTTAAAGTAATTTGGGTAGTTATTATCGTTAGCCATAATAAAATTTATCCCATTAACAGTTTTTTAGAATGGTGAATAAAATATATTTTCATGACCGCAATAAAGATTCAATTATTTATGTGAAATCATTTAACCCAGACTATATATTTAATCACTTACATTATTTTTGTTCAGAGATTTATTCATGAATTTTGGATTAATTTTAAATATAATTAACTTGGATTATTTTAATGCGGTTGGAATATGAAACTATAACTTTACTAATTTACAAATATTAAAAAGAGCGAACCCGTAAATTAATTCCTAATTTTGATATACTTTGGTTTTTATGCTAAGTATTAAAGTGAAAAAAAAAATTCACTCGGTATGGTTAACAGTAAAATTCAATAAATTACAGTATTACTGTTCTGAATCGAGAAAATTATACTTCACCTAAAAGCATTGAAAATGTATGTTTAACAAAAATAGAAAAAACTATAATTTAACGAAGAGATGAAAATTTCATGATATAGACGATAAAAAAATATCACTACTGAGTTCTGAATAAAATGTCCAACGTGAAAGTAATATTTTTGAACTTTAGAAACTTTACTGGTATATGCCATTGTTCTGGAAATGAATACATAAATCATACTGTGATCGAAGTGAAATAATTGATTACACGAGATGATGTAAAAAAAGTTATATTCCTTAGAGAGTTATGACGATAAACGTTTTCAAATCCTTATCAATACCACGGACTGCATTGACAGTTTAATAGGGTTGTCACATTCATCCGTTAAAACGGAGTGAGTTGTATCCACATACTTACTTGTAACTGTCGAGTATTTTGTCTCCAAATACAGGTCTATTAGAATGTAAAGAAGATAAATATATTATATCCACGCGTCTATTACTTTTTTTTTATACATTTATATATATTTCCAATTGCCAACGGGATTCTTCACCTGTGTTTTCATTCACATAATTTCATTCATAAATGGTTTTATTTTGGATTCTTTTTACCGTTATCAAACACACTGCTCATTACCTTCGCGCGTGCACCGTCGTACCCAACCACTTTGGCCGTCACTGTTGCCGTTATGGTTGTTATTTTTAGGGCGAAACAAAAGCGAAAAAGGGATTATTATTTACATAGCCGTCACGGAGATCGCCGCAAGATTGCAACCAAGGGTGCTGTGCAGTTCCACACGGCGAAACGGAAAGGAACCGCGACATTCGTACACAACCATAATATAGCAATCGATCACCGCGCGCACCAGCCGTGTTCCTTCTTACGAGTACTAGGTAGTTGTTAAGATATCCGCCGGCGGATTTTTGCTCACCGTTATTGCATTGAAAACACTGCCGATCTATTGTTATTATTACAACGGTACGATTGGATCAGCTGTACAGATGTATTTCCCGTGTAAAACAATCGATTGTTGCGTACACACCACACATAAGTTGTATGAGCGTTTGTAACGGATCAGGATGAAATCAGAGCGCCTCGGAATAATATTTAGGACGCGAACGCGCGCCGTTTGGCAATAAAAAATAACGAAGTGCCTCGCTTGAACACGCCGAACGGATAACGGCGCAAGTCAGGATAATGGGTTTCCATCAACACTGTTATTATTATTATTATTATGTAACCGTGTAATAATTGTACTATTATTATCATTATCGTCCGAGCAATGGTACGCGTCTATATTCGTGACAATGAGTGTCCCCGTACCGTGTGGTGTAGCGCGCCGACATAAATCATTTTCCACTGATCTCTCAAACGTCCGCGTCCGTAGTAATCATTTTCCAACGATTCGCACATTAGGTATTCGTTGTTTGACGAAAGCTCGTTTCAATAATGGCTGCGGGATTGAACGTAGACGTACAACAATATATAATAGTAATAATAATAATAATAATAATAATAATAATAATAATCTACATCAACGCAGACTCCTCAGCGCATAAGTGGTCGCCGTAGTCTGTTGATTATTTACGCCCGCGAGTCATTCATATCCCGTGCACCGCCGTGGGGTTTGGTTGAAATCGTAGTTCACCCGCAAAGCTATTCGTGTGTGTAACATACAGGGTGGTTTTTTTACGTCGAATTTTCGTTTTACCCATCGACTTAAGTCTGCTCGTAAAAATCTACAACATAAATCGCTGCTTCGATGCGACATGTTAACGTAGAAAAATAATAATGCCATTACTATATCTTATCTTATTTTATTTTTTTGAAACGTAATATGTTAATTGATCAATAAATTTTTTTCGTCGTATCTCGAACCAAAATTAATTATAAGAAAATGTAAAAATCAAAAATCCAACCAGTAATTATCTTTCATTTTTAAATAAATCGTTTGAAATCATTGTGTAGGTGTCGACTTTTTTTTGGGTACCTTGTATTGCTCTACTTTTCATTCGTTAAAACAATAAATACAAGTTCTATCCTAACTCTGATTTTTTTTAATATGAATATATTTAGGAAAATAATACGTTTTAATAAATTTAGTTAAAATAAATCTCATATTTTGGAAAAAAAAAATTGTATTTTGACTTTATAAAAATATAGTTTATTTAAAAAAAAAAATATCGAGAAAAAAAATGTGGATACAACACTGAAAAAATCACTCTATAAGCACAATAATGTATTTAAACGATCGGTTTTAAGACAAGTTCAAAACTATTTTCTCTTTTTCTCACCCTACCTCTTTTCTTCTCTTTATTACTATTTGTTTTTATTCGAGACGTTTATCACCTTGACTCTTATTGTTTCGTTCCACCTGATTATTTGTAGTGATGATAAATAATTCATAGCTCGAAACTTATACAACCAACTGGCTGTGTTGTTTGGATAAGCAAAATAGTGGCACTGACGCGGATTTCATTTTACGAATCGACAGACGCGGAAATAAATAAATTAAAAATAGGGAGATAATTAAGTTTCCACGGGATTTCGCTTCCACCCTCAAGCTATAATATAATATATATATATACGTGTGTGTGTTGATATATTATTTATTATATTCCCAGGAGGTCCAAGTATTATGAAATCAAAAGGGCGTATAACGAGTGCAGCCCTTTCGGATAAATAGTCAATGAAAATAATGAAATATTTTCCCGGACTCGGCGACGACGGTCTTTTATAAGAGAACGAAATATCATCACCATCGACTGCGTTTTCACATCTACGAGGCTCATCTGTTATATAATTAGGTTCCATATATGTGGTGAATATGTAAATGTGTGTGTGTGTGTGTGTGTGTGTGTGTGTGTGTAGTGTATGTTCAAACTTAAATCATACCGACATTGATAACGACTATTTCGTCTCACTTTCGTCGTTATTTATACAAATCGTGTTTGATAAAAACACATTGAAATAATGATTTATTTAAATATTAAAAACCAATGGTAGTTTTTTTTTAATATTTTAAGAGTCTGAAAAGGTATGCAGGTAAGAAAAATATTTTTTGGACTATGTGATCTATAAAAAATATGTACCAAAGATAAATTATTAGTAATGTATTATAATAAATTAGCATTAGAAACTGAAAAGAAAAGATATGCCTAGATGTTGACCCGGATATAAAAAAAAAAAAAAAAAAGAATAGAAATGAAATATAATTTTATTTGAATTTCGATCATTTTGAAAAGCAGGAAATACGAATATGACCTTTTTTCAGGAGTTGATATATTATAAATAGTGACAAATGGTCGTAATCATTTAGACGTGGGGATAATTGAACGTAAAAAAAATATTAATAAAATAATAAAATTATTATTATAATAGATCATCATCAAAATAAATAATAATAATTAAAAATAAATAAAAATTAGTAGTTCTGGTTTATTTATATGTTTGATCATACTCATGTTTCTGAAGTTGCTTAAGTCAAAGAAATTATCACAGTGTGCAGTATTAAGAAACTTGCTAGAGGAAAATTTGGAACCAACGTCTACAATAATAAATTAATGCATTTTAAGATTATTAGAAGTATCTAAGTTACTCATTAGTAACTGCCTTATTTTTTTCTTGATTTTAGTTTTTGAGTTTAATTTTTTTATAACTATATAGGGAGCACTTCAACGTGGTTTAAAATTAAAAAAAAACTTCGAAGAAATTATTTTTTTACGTGAAATACACGCAACACCAAATGATTTGATGGCACTAGATATACTAGATACATACAAAGTTTACTCACCGTTAGAAGGTATATTAGAAAATTATTTATTAGACGATAGCGAGGACCTAGTGAAAATAGAGTTTTTATTTTAAGAAGACATAGAAATTTAGAAATATTACGTTTTTCAAAAGTTTAGTATTGCGATAGGACATTTAAAGCAGCACCAGCAATTTTTACAGAAGTTCACGTTATTCTCGTGGAAGCATTATAATTGTTTTCATCCATTAATTTATGTACTGTTACCGAATAAACCGGAAAAAACATATGATAAATTATTTGATATGTTAAATTTTTTAAAACCCAGTTTAAATCCAAGATCCGTGTCATGTGATTTTTAACTATCAGTAAATAGTACCATAAAAAAAATAACCTGACGTTAAAACTCACAGTTGTGTTTGTATCATCTAATAAAAAACATAAATAAAAAAAAATAAATAAAGAAATTGGTATTTGCTTCAAAGTATAATAATGATGTTGATTTTTCATTATTTATAAAAATGGTCGTGGCTTTTTCATTTGTTTCAATCGAAGGCCTAGATATCATTATACAATTATTAGGAGATAATTTACCAGAAAGCTTACAACCTCTACTTGATTGGTTTGAGGAAAATTATGTTGGGAGGGTTAATAGAAAGGGAATAGGTCGGCGAACAACATTATTCTCACCATACATTTGTAATTTACACCTATGAATTTTGAATGGTCAGATAGGACTAACAACTATGCGGAAGCAGTTAATACATGACTAAATGTCGAAACGGGAGTTCACCATCCTAGTTTGTGGTCGTTCATCAACTGTTTACGAAAAGTACAAGCTGGATGAGATGTATTTTACAGCGAACTTGAAGCAGATACGAGCTCCCCCAAAATATTAGAGAAATTTATTGATGCAGATAAACGTATTTTAAGAATTATTCAAATTTATGAAACTAGAAATTAAATACCGTTTTTACGCGAAATCGCTCAAAATATTTATCTGCATTATATAAAATGTTGATAGTTTTTAAATATTATAACATAAGGTGATTAATTAATATAAACAACTAATTAATTTTATTTATTGATTTATAATATTTGTTTTTTGACATTCAGTTACCTCCACGTTCAAATGACTACGTGAATTTGTTCTAGAATGGATATATTATTATACAGTTTAATCGTGTCCATATTTGTGCGAGAAACAGCTGTCCGCTTGTATAAAATCACATCACTCCTCCACAAGTGTTACAATGAAATGAAACTTATTAACAACCCACTAACACGTGATTTACAAATGTCGCTTTTATTGGGTACACGTAGTCACGAACCAAATATAAACCGCAAAACACCTCTGACGACGTTTACATAAGCGTGCGCGTTACGAAAACACTAATTAAGACTGTAACGTGTCTATTATGCTAATTATAATATGTACACGCGTTGCGTATACAATATATACATTTATATGGATATGTACATATATATATATATATATATATATAAATATTATACAAAACATATAGGTAATGTGGTGCGTACAGTTTACATACTGGGTACATGGTGTTATACTTTTGCAGAGCGTATACGAGTACGAAAGTTTTGAAATTTGATAGATTTGAGCCAAACTTGTAATTATGAACATCAACAATATACGTCCTTTGACTGAACTGAGTTAATTTATATTTTCAATTTGCAAAACAGTTTTGTCATAACAAACGAAGAAGTATTATGTCTTCTTGTTTAATAAACTAATGAAGTATTTAGCCGTTTGCCATTGTAGTGTTAATTGTGACTCCACTGTTTAACGCGAGCAATGGAGACCGTCGAGCGAACGAGTATATGTTTATATAGTTATCACTGAAATCTCTGAATGGTACACTTGTTTTCGTGATGTATATATGTATTTACTAATCTATGTATGCCGTTTTATTTAATTATATGTTTAACCTTTGAAAACTAAACTGTATTCCTTGTGAATATAACTTTATTATTATTATTGTTGCCGAAATATTAGTCATGAATATTTTGTTGTATATTATTTCAGTATAAAATAACAAAAACAAATAGTTTAATCATATAATTCACCACCCAATTAACTGTAAGATAAAAAATTTAAAGTTTATAAATTAATAATTTAATTAAGAGAGAAGGCTTATCAGATAAATGCTTTTAATTTAATTGATCTTAAAAACTTTTAATCATATTGTAAATTTCATATCCCATTACTTTAAATCAACTATTTTTACTAACGATCTATACAAGTATAATGTATAATTTTACAATTTACTGTGCGATATCTAAACTAATATAATATTCAACACAGAACTTAAAAGTTTTTTACCGGCTTAAATACACGGGATTTTTTAATTGTTATAAAAAAAATACCAATTATTTAATTCAAAAACCATTGAATTTAATTATACTTAGAACCTTATTTAAAACTACGCATAATGATAAGTAGGTACCTTAATTTATATTTTATTAAATTATACTTTTTTAATTTGAGAATATTTTATGTAATTTTGAATTTGTAAACATTTTATTTTATAATGATTGATAAAATATAACTATATATACGCACCTAACTATGTAAAAGGCTACTGGAAAAAAACTATGACAGTCAATATTCTTAAACTGTTTAGTTTTCTTTTTCTCCTTTGCCTTTCTCCCAACTATTTGGGGTCGGCCACCCTTATCCTAAACCTCCACTCGTCTCGATTTTCTACATCCCCTACGCATACACCAACGGCCATCATCATTCTCAATCGTATCCAACCATCTCTTTTTTGGTCTTCCTCTTCCTATTTTCTGTTCAACGATCATTTTCATAAAAACTCTTACTGCATTTGTTTCCTCTCATCTCACCACATTTCCAAATCATCTCAGTATATTTTCTTTCATCTTGACAACTATAGACGTTAAACCAACGCTACCTCTTACATATTCATTCCTTATTCTATCTTCTCTTGTCACTCTACTCATCCACCTTAGAATTTTCATTTCTTCACTTTTCTTAAACTATTTAGTATTGCGGTTTTAAAGTTTCAGAATTAAAAAAAACTAAGAGACAAAATACAAAAATACTTTAAAAAAAAATTTAGTGTTGTAATACAACTAATTTATTATAAAGTTAATAAAAAATAATGGAATTTACTATTTAAAATTAAAATAAATGACAAGATGATATAATTATCAGATTATTTTTCTTTTTTGACTATTACCTATCGTTTTTCAGTAGCTCTTCATGTGCAAATACGATAATGGTATTCAGTATTTATTATTTTTGTTACAATTTTAGAATAAAATGCATTCATTTTTTTTTTATTATTTGATTCTGTATTTAATAGAATACTTACAGTATTTTAAATATAATGGTTTTTCTTAACATAAATTTAAGTTGATTCTGTATGTGTAATAAATTGAGCGAGAAAATAATATTTTGTTAAAATAAAATATTATTTAAATGGAATGTGTTCTTTGTCAATTGAAAAAAGTATTTTTGAATTAGAACAGTTATAAATTTAACTTTAAATGATTCAATAATTATTTATGTATACATATTTTTTATTCAACAAGCATGTATAATATAATAGAAAATATTAAATTTACCTAAGGAAGATATTAATCAAAATATAATTTTGCATCAATTCTTTAATCAGTTGTGTGTTTAATAAACATTCAAATACGAATGTTAATAAATACTCATACTTATATATTTTTATTTACGTTATGTACTTATGGACTTGCCTAAGGGTTAAGTTTAATTTTAGTTTAATTTCAATCAATGTATATAAATAATTCTATTATCGATGTCAAATATGAGATTTTTTTGATTGCTTTTTCTGACATTCGAGATTATAGTACAATATTGTCATTTATGACTAGAATTGATGATAATTCGTATTTTCTCTTTTGTTAAAGCTATATTTATTGTGCTATTGTCATTAATTTACTGACATAAAATAATTATAAAAATTTACCCTTAGGCCATTGGGTTGAGAAAACAAGTATTAATGTTCTTTATCATAAACACAGTATAAAAAAACGTTTTTAGTAATTTTCGTATATTAATTATCTATAAACCTATATAATGTGACTTACTGCGTTATGGTAGAAGAAAATTATTAATATTGAAAATTCTGAATACTTTATTTTTAAGGTATCTATTAGCAGTCTGGTGAACCATTTATTTTTATAAGATTTATATTTCTATAACAAATCTTAAGCTTATATCATTCCGTCATTAATATTCCTCGAAAACCTATAGTTTTTTTTTCGTGTAATTGATATTAAATTTACAGACATGCTAAAGTATTTTGGTTTTTTTTATATTATAACATATTTAACCATTTCCGAAAAAAATATGTTTGAGTTATTTAAACTTTTAGATTGGATAAAAATATTTGCTTTTTAGGTTTTATGCAACATTTCTGGGAATTTAAATTTAACAATATGATTCTCGAAACAGTTTTAAATATAATAATAAAGGTAAGGTAATAATCAAATGTAATGAAAGGATATTAACATAGTTAGATAGCATAGTAAAATGACATGAAATTATACAAATAAGTCTATAAAGAAAATCAATCGAACACACTTCATTAAATTACTGTTATTTAGTAAAACATTTTTTCAGTAATTTTTTCACTTCGATTTTTCCATGCAAAATTTTCAATTATTTAACATGATAAGTAAATCAAATAGTTTATATAATATATAATATTATTTTTTGGCACAAAACTATTTTTTTTACAACCCATGTACCAGCAGTTTCGGAAACTTAATCCCACCAGGCGCCAAGTAGTCGCTTTTTTCGCGACGTACATTAGGTCACAACTTCCTACTATTCCCTTTATTTCAAATCACTTAAACTTTTATTTCACAAACTAGTGACTACACTAAATCTTCGACTCCCATAGAAAAATGTTCATTATATTTAAAGGAAATACCTCTATTGTCATATTATTAAAAACACATAATATCTACAATTAAGAAACGTGAGAAATTAAAATATATTTTGAATGTCTATTGTTCCGACTTAACGGCCCTAGAACAATGATTTACTGACAACTTATTGTTTATAGATATCAATCCTTATTTATTTAAAAGTTTTATGCTTTAATATTTAAAATATCCAAAAAAAGTGCTTTTATAAATTCTACCAAATTTTAATAGTAACAGAAAGAATGAAGTAAATTCTCTTTTTAATAATTTTAATTCACTTATTACTCCTAAATTCTTATATCAGTACTATTTAACCCACATTTTAAAAATATCTAACTATGGATTCTTACATAATATTTATATGAGACGCAATATTCTTCTAGTATGGTAAAATATAATAGTAATATAAATTATTGAAAAGTTTCAAAAAATATCAATATACGTGTAAAACAATATATTTTAAAATTAAATAAAAAGATTATTAATGATTCAATTTTCTCCAAAATGTAGTCATGTTCACAAAATAACAATAAAAATTATTAATGAAAAATGTTATTTTCAAAATCCATTAATTTAAAATATATAAAAAAAAAAAAAACCAATAATATCACACTTATAAATTAATGTTAATTTTTTTCATAAAAACGTATAGACGATTAATTCAGAACTACAAGAAAGATACAATTATGCTTTACATTATGGTAATCTTTCCCACTTACTAAAAAAGGTATTTTAAATAAAGTATTTCTAGTGTATAGTTCATACTAGTATAATATATTTATAAGTTTACTTAAATATTAAGTGTTAAAATTTAAAAATTTTATTTATAAAATATTAATACAAACATTATCTATACAGATTTATAATATAGTTTGTTTAGCTAGTTAACTAATTAATTTCTATAGTCATAAATTATAGTTATTTATGAAAATATTATGCATTTTTTATATTTTCTTATACATTTTATTTTGAAAACCCATATTTCAATAATTATATTATTGAAGTGGATACGAATTTTATGAAATATTTAAATGTTAACAAAATATTAATTTCTAAAATTTAATGAATACAATATTATATAATTAAATTTTTCTTTATATTTGCTCTAAAATTTTTATGAGTAGAGACATTATAAATTATTTATTAACACTTATTATTTTTAATTATCAACAACTTTAGGTAGGTATATGTAAAATTTTTACACATTGGCCATTGGTGTTTTGCTATAGTTTATCAATCGAACCTTATTATATATATATATATATCGAACATTTTCCATTGGTATTGAATTTATCTACTACGATGGGTCATAATAAATGGCTGAACAAAACTTATAAGAAAAAAAAATACGAAATTTGAGAATCTTTGAATATTTTTAATGCCGTAAAATAAAAATTTAATTTTTTTAGTATTTTTAATAAAAAAATGATGCATATGAAATATTTTAATATTATAATTTAATAATAATTTTTGAATATTATTAAACTTGTGTTAAAAAAAAAAAAAAAAAAAACAAAGTTTTAAAATATCTACTAGCACAAGTCATATCGCTTTTGATGAATCTCGACGAAACACTCTGTATATACGTATATTTGATTCTTTTAACTTATTTTACGTTTACGTCATAACTTCGTGTAATGATCCATTATGCTGTGTTTAAAAACATTCTTTGTGTTTTGTACTTTTGATTTTATGATACATTTATATGTTGCACGTGTGTGTTTGTGTGTGTATATGTGTGTGAAAAAAGTTTGAAACAAAATAAAAAAAATAATATTGCATTTCTGGGACAAAGCAGTTTAAAATGTTGAATTGTAACAATGGAACCCCGACGCCATTTGATGTTCATACTATCGAAAATTCAGATGTTAAATAGAATATTAATAATAAATCGGGGTAAATGACGCAAACATACAGGAAATTTGTACGTGTATTATATCCGATGAAAATATTATTAGCTTTAACTGTAGGCTCCGTTTGGCGTGTGCACGGCCAATCAGTTTGCGTTACGGTACTACTTATGAATCCGGACGAAAAAAAAAAAGGAAACGTGCTCATGTACAATCTTGTCCATTCCACTTTTAAGCGCGTACACGTACATACACAGACGTACACATGTGACGAGAGTGAATAAAGTCGATTATGTCGAGCATTCGTACGAGTGGAATCTAAACAAACTCGAGCGACAGTAATTTTTTGCCAAGTTCCTTAATTATATAATACTCTTAAATTAACAATTTACTTTACGGAATTTCAACTGGCGATACGTTAACAAGAAACACGTAGTTTCTGTCTGATGTTTCCGTTTAAATATACTGATAGTTTTGTTAAGGATTTCAACAATTGTTTTGTTCAAATAGGCACGGCACACTCGTGTGCAAGAATAACAAATTAAATATCGTTATGCTTTTAATTGATCGCTCTTTGAAATTCCGTGAAGTTTTTTATAGCAATACTGTTTGTACTGATGATTTTCATTAGTAAACTAGAGTATTGATTGACGAATCGATAGATTTATTCGTATTCACCTGGTGCCGTTGAAGTGGCCCGCGTTTATGAGTCTGTACACCTGCAGTTCCACTCGTCTATTATATCCGGGATCCAACGTGTACCAGCAATGGTCTGGGCCGGACAGCGCGGGAGACTTGATCTGGCCAAACGTCGAATTGGACCGTGCCAGTAGTAGGTCCGCTTTTATGGTAATGTTGCACACTGAAATAGACGGAAAACATTTGTATTATAACAGCTAGGCGTCGATGCAAAACATTATTAATATTATTTATATTGTACAACATATTAACGTGGTATGTATATTATACATTTAAAGCCTACGGCCGAACGTGATATGCTCATTTGATGAACTGCTACGAATTAATTGCTACGATTCCTTGATCAGTTCGAAATCACGTGCACGCATTTCACTTGTCTTGATTTTTATTAACCCCGATAATCCAATAAGATGTTTAAGTTTTGTTTAGTTTGGTATTCACGTTATTCCCGTAACCTAATATATATTTACGACTTCAACTTAAGAAGTTTTACATTCTCGATTAAGCACTTACCTAGTTTTAAATGAACACAATTCTCACTCTACTTATGTGCGTTTTCCCGTTCTGGTTTGGTGCTGATACAGCGGTTATACCCAGAGACGTATTTAGACTTTCAACGCCCCAGGTAAAGTGTAAAGTTTTATTGCCACCCCTACACATGTTTCATACGATTTTTCAATAAAGTTAATATCTATTATATATGGATTTTATACGGTCGACTTTTGATAATATCATGAAAATAAAAAACGCAGTGTGGTCGCTATGCAAAATCTTAAAATACTAAAATGTTTTGATTGACAAATGAAAATGGTTGATGGATTATGGTTACAAAAAAATTTTTGCCACCTCTTAATTCCAAAAAAAATATGTCCCCTCATCTTCCCTAAATACGTCTCTGGTTATACCACTGGTGTAGCGAACAAAAAAAAAAAAAAAAAAACATATAAAGTGACACCAAATGATGGCACGTCAAAGGACTGCAGTATGAGACGCAAAAAAAAAAACTTTTTCGACGACAATGCATAGACGTGTACAGGTATTTAACGGTAATTGTACCATTTTGATATAATTTAGAAAACGTCTTACATTATTGTAACATACATATTTTATTAAAAAATATTAATTATTTTGGCATGGCATGTATCTTGATAACGTGCGAATGCGACGAATTTCATGTGAGCAATGCAAAAAATTGATCTTATCTGTTTTAATTGTTTTTATCCGGTTCAAGTTAACGTTAAGACCAACCCAATAACATAGTTTCTTAATCTGAACCTACGATAGGAGGCATCTTATGTCCGTTATGAACTGCACTCAGAAACACAATTTATATTTATTTAGTCATCAATAACACTTTTGTAATTCTGTGCCTCTACCACGAGCCAAGCACGAAGAAGATATTCATAACATATAACATATGTATATATGTTAACACTATACAATATTTTAAAATTTTATGTTAAAAAATTAAAAATTAAAATTAACCGTTGAAGGGTATAAGATCATTTTTTGTACTTTCGTTGTCCCGCGATTTAGATGTGATTTAGAAATTCTGACATTATGAAGATTAATAATTTCGAAAATTTGGTTGTTTAGAATTTTGTGCTTTGGTATTTAAAAAGGCAATAATTCACCAATAATTTATTTATGTATGCTTTTGCTTTAGACTTTATCACGAAAATAATTTTATCATACATTATATAATAAAATGCGTAAATATTTGATAAATATAACAGCGTAATTCATGTTTATGCATAATATTTACTTAAAAAATGTATACCTTTATAACATATTTATTTGTAAAATTATAAATAAAATATGCCATTAAATGAATAAAAACCCAAATTTTAATAAATATTTAATTTACATTTGTATTTACTTTATGTCGTATATTGTTTTAAAAGGTAAAAAGTTTCTTCATGAAAAATTGCTATTTATTTTTTCCATTTGTGTATTGTTATGTGTTCAAAATGTTTACAGTTTGTATATTGTATGTAAAAATGTATAATACATAAATAATGTTCCTTTTTAAAATTTATCATTTCGTAATTTTGTATGTATAGTATATACTACCACATTAAAAAAATATTATGTTCAAAACGATATACAAACAATTTTTAATTTCACGGTTTATAGTAGGAATTCAGATTTTAATTATTTATAAAAAAAATGTTGATTAACAGCAATACGAGAAAAAAGAACATTTGATATAGTGAGAAATATTTATCTATTTACATTTTTGTTGTTTATGTATTTCATGTAGTATTAATTAAACATTTGGCTGTAATATTAATTAAATATAATCATATTTATTTATTGGTAAAAAAAAATAACGTTTGTGTACTAAAATGTACACGCAAGTATAAAAAATCAATATAAGTAAAAATCATAAAGATTATTAAATGCTATTGCAAATATATTGAAAACCCAATCTATATTGGAAAAATTCTTTAGTCTAATATATAAATTTAAAATTATTTTTATATGTTTTATGTGCATATAATTATGTAAATATTTATTATGCATGCATTGGAATGTAAAATAATTTATTTGTTTACCACATAAATAAATAAATAAATCACAGCAATGAATTTCCTATAAGCTTAAAGTGATAATGAACATATTATTGTTATGAATTGAGAACAATGTTCTACAGAAATTATTTAATACAGAGGTTATAACACATAGCCAAATCGAATAATGAATTTAGTGCTGTAATTTATTGTTACATACACTATATAGGACTTATAAAGCTTAAATGACGCTCAATGTAAATTTAAATATTTTATTTGATTCTTACAAATTTATTATGTTTTCGTTATTAACTTCAAAGTGTTTGAACAATAGTATTTTCTTTCTTAAATAATCTTATATAGTCCAACACGAATCACAAATTGCTCTCACTTTAATTATTTTATTCCTTTTGACGTATGTGTTTACGTAGGATAAGGAGCTTAACAAAAATATTTGTATGCAAATCCTCATGTTTGAGTTCCGATTTTAATGGCAAGAGAAAATTATTATTTTTAATGATTCTTATGCAAATATTTTTGAACTGTAAAAGTACTATTTATACATAACAAATACAGAATATTTGTTATTTATATATAATCTGATTGTATATTTTTCAAATGATTTTAACAAGTATTATACTTAACAATAGAAAATACAAATTTAAAAAAAAAAAATGTATTTTTAAAAATCAATTCTATATATTATTTGACTTGTGGTATTTTAACATAAGAAATAGTAAAGATAATACCAATTAAAAGGCAATACAATATAAATATCCATAAACAATAGTTGGACATTGAAGTTATTTTTTTTACACATTAAATGACAGTTTAGAATGTCGAAAGAATTAATCTTGAAATTATGTATAGTATTTTTGTATTCATATCTATAAATATTTTATTCTTTGTACCTTGATACAGTTCTACGTGATTTGTAACACAACCATACTTTTAACATTTATGTATTATCCTTATCAAGAGTATTTAAAATTAAATTTAAGAATATAAAATATGAATTTTTATATTAATATCTTTTAAAAATCGGCCTTGTATATCATTGAAAAATAATAAGGAATTTATTGCTAAATACGATAAATAAATAGCATATAGTAGTGTTATACAAAAACGTATTACAACTAATCACTATAAATATTTGAAAAAAAATATTATTGTAATGATATACTATTGTATTTAAAACAAAGACTTAATCATGAATAAAATCCAAATAACCATTACCTCCTTTAAAACGCATGATTCTTTATCTATATTTCACAAATTAAATCATAATAGTACACGAAAAAGTACGACGTTCCGAAGAATAATGAGAATGTAGGAAAAAATAATTAAACTAACCAACCAAGGATTCATGATCCGTAAAGTAATTAATATTATAATGAAAAATTTTGGTAAAATAATATATAGGAGCAAACAAAATACAATATTTACTCAGTCGTTTTAACCCAACATAATGCAATCATCGCAAGTAAATTGAAAAAAAAAAAATGTAAACATACAAAATATCGTACATCGTACAAAATATCGTAAAAAAAAATATTATTTTAAATATATATACATGTGAGTGCACCTAACAGGATGAAACATGTTGTAAATGAGAACTTATCAAAATATTTTTAAAAAAAAAACATTCACACATGTGTCTGTCCATAGCACATTGTATATCATTTTTTTTTTTTTTTTTTTTTTGAGCGCATTTTTCTAATTCAAAATATTAAACAATTTTTTTAAAATTTCTACGTGTACTTAAAATACTCTCTAATATTTCTGAGTCAAACGTGATGCAATTTCCAGTGCGGCTAGCATTTGCAATGTCGATAAATAAATCTTAAGGGCAGTTGCTAAGTGTTTGTGACATCAATTTTGAAAATCCATGTTTTTTATATGGCCTGTTTTATGTAGCTTGTTCTCTCATCGGAATATCAACGAAACTATTTATATACGCGCTAGAAAAAAACTAAGAATATTTTATATGTATCATAAATCATTAGAATTATTAATACTTTTTTTTTTATTAATTATACCAATTCGAATTCAATATTAATAATTAAAACAAGACAACGTATGTTGGGTCAGCTAGTTTATTAATAAATAGTCACGTAATAAATATATCAACCAATCAACTTAATTATTAGCCGGAAAACACAAGTGAAATATAATAATATATACTATGTTCAATAAATAATTAATTTCAAATGAGATTTCTTGTCGTTACAAATTCAATAGGTTAGGTTATTTATGTATCAAGCATACATTTATTTTAAATTATTACGACATTTTTACGTCATGTTATAATTATTTCATAGCTTATATAGTTTTATTTTAGTCAATGTATTATATTTTATAATATATTTTTTTATCATTATTTATTATTTCATTCAAAATATGTTGTATAAAATGTTGCATAATATCATTGATTATAAATGGTATAGATAGCTCACTGCAATACAAAATATGCTGAGTAAGAAACTTTTGCCAATAGAGGGCGATAAGGAATTTTGTCAATTATAATGGAATAAAATAATATTATGATACTTTTAATCGTTGCTAAACGTCGGCGGTCGGTCCTCGGTGAGACGTAAATAGTACTATTTATAATCAATGGTATTGACATTGGTTATAAATAACTGATTAATAATAAATAAATTATTATAAATAAATAATAATAAAATAAATAATATAATAAATAAATAAATAATTGGCTAGTGAGGACCCGCATTGTTTTGTCACTATCGTAACACACTGTACACACGTAATAGCACGTTGTAACCAGTTTTAATTAAAGGTGTGTTGATAGTTTTGATATTAAATTGAATTTAAATATTAATATTCTACATACTCATAATTAGTCATAACTACTTACTATTTCGAAATATACTTATATTATCTTGAAAACATAATTAAATAAATATTAAAACATTTAAAACATTTTTTTTTTTAGTATCACAATATATTACAATTAATTATTTGTTTTGTAGTATTCTCAATTTAGGCTGTTGTTTTGTAGATTTACAAGTTTTTTGTACACATTTTTTTTTGAAAAAACACAAGGCAGTAAACGGTTATCGAATTAAATATACACAAATTCAACCATTAGCCGATGGCTGTTGAGTGTTGGCTGTATTAATCATTTATTTTGTACCAAGACAAACATTAAATACCTTAAAAATAGTAACAAAATATTTCAATTCGGTCAAAAATAAACTACGACAATGGTCTTGGTGGTCGAGAGGGGGCATTGAGAAAACTACACACATTAGCCAAACAATAAAATAAATTGGTAAATCCATATTCCCTTTATTTTTCAATATAGCTTGTACCATTGATTATAAATAGTATTTATTTAAATACTATTTACAATCTATGTGAGTACCTATTTATATTGTATTTAAAATAATTAATATGTTAATGTGAATATGTGATTACTATATGGCTAATTTATATAATATAATATTACATCGCTTATTTGTATTTTAAAATGTAACATGCTTATAATAGTCATAACCTTTTTCCAATGAAAATTTAATAGTATGACCTGTATAGGTATATTATAGACAATTTTTATTATATTTAGGTATTAAACATAAAATAGGCCTATCTATTATTAAAATGGGAGCAACTCAAATGGCAGTCCCCACTTTTGTAAACTACTAGCGATTATAACGACACCCGCCAAAACTAATAACTGCGCGGAGCGCCTCGTAGCGACACCCGCCATTTAACGAGCCGCGTATTTTGTATTGCAGTGAGCTATATATACTATTTATAATCAATGATAATATTAACAATAAGTAAATTTGAGATAGAAATGGCGGGTTCTAGATACTTTCTAGCGAAGGCACTTTTACGGTAAAAAATAGTTTAATTAAGTTAAAAGAAAATAAATTAAAAAAGGGGAAAAACTTTAATTAATTAATTTATATAATTGCAATATCGTTTTATATAATTGTTTGGGTGATAGGTTAATAGGTCCCAACACGACTGCTTTATTAACCTTTTTTTGTGGATTACCGGGTATATTTATAGACGAACGGTTTTTGATCACGGGATTCGCGTGGCTTTTTAGGTTTGAGTTAAAACGTCTGTAAAAGGCTTTTAGCTACATCGTGGACAGGAGTGATGGCTAGATCGTTATGTTAGGATAAATTATAATAAAGGTGTATATACAATTTGAATGATATATATATATAATATATATAATAAATATATATTTTAAGTATAGTATTTTTTGTACGTAAAATGAATAAAACAATAAAAAAAAAACTACAAAAGGTATACTGAAGTAATCTATAAAAACCAATTTAATGATTGGTTTAAAAAAATATCACGTAACCTAAACACAATTAAAATTCGTGTCGAAAAGAACCCGAGGGATTGTTAAAAAAGTTTAGGTAAAAAATCGAGTCAGTAAGTTAAATGTGTACATGTGTATATTTTAATCGTTGATACCTGAGTATTAGTGTAATAATCATAACTACATGTATGCGTCTCATGCGTTTAAAAACCATTATTATTGTTTGTGTAATTTATTTTCATAGTTCTTATTTTGAATGGAGTATCATTGTTATAGTTATTTTGACAATGTATGACATAATAATTTTGAAAAAAGTATTAAGTAAGGGTGTAATGTATACTTGAATAATTCGATTATTTTAATTCGAATAGTTTAATCGTGAATCAAATCAACAATCATAGACAATCGAGTAACAGTATTCTGCACTAAAATATCAGTATTTACCAATATTAATAATAATAATAGAGTATTAGGTACTATTGTTGAATATTTTGAGAATTTTTATCCTATAATCTTTGAATTTCGCGTTCACTGATTCACTACTTATGTGTATTCGGTATTCTATAGGTATGTATATTGTGTGCTTCTAATCGGTAAATAGCCTTTCATGTTTCAATAATATGAAATAATTAATTATATTTAGCTAAAGAAGTTATTTATTAGTTTAGTATATTTAACTAAAAAATTTAGCAAAAGAAGGGATTAACAGGGTCTTGTAGTAAAACGACCGATATTTCGTAAGTATTAATTATTTGGTCATGACGGTAAAAATATCGATGATTTTGTTTTGCACACTGTTGCGTGTTGATATTATAAATGCTTAGAGTGAATAATGTATTTGAAATGTCCTGATAAATCTGAATTAATCATTTAAAACTTATATGATTGCTTTCAATTGAACTGCATATTTTTATTAGTCATTGAAAAAGTATATCCAGTAAAATTAAATTTAAGTTGTTATAAAAACAAAAGCAGGATCGATTAAACTTGTATTATGTCGTGTTTCATATCGGAATTACTATTTTTTATGAGGTTTAAATTGACTTTATTATACTACATCACAAGCACCGAACAAGCGTACTCCTTCAATGATTATAAAAATCGATTATATTTGCACGTGTTATTAGTATTTTTTTCATATTAAAGTACGTTTACATGAGTGTATAAATGAGTGTACAAGCAATTAAGATAAGAGTGTAAGAGTAAGTGGTATAGTTTTTATTTTTATATAATTTTTTGAATAGAACGAATTATAAAATATGATCATAGGTGAATGAGGATACTTGGATAATTGGGAACTTTAGATATTAAAAAAACATAATAATTAGATTGAAGTTTTTTTTTAATGTGCATGTTACCGGAATTTGACTGGCATTTAATCTAACCGGTATTTACGTGAATTGAGGAATTGACGTAAATGACTTGCCAATATCGATTTTTCCGATCAAACTAGACAGTATACGATACTGATTTTGAAGTGACCATAATTGATAAAAATATTAAATCAATTACTTATTTATTTATTTAATTAGAAACGGCCTTGCATTGTAAAATCAATTAATTAAATAAAAATAAGTCGCTGTTCATGAGACTGCTATCGTGGTATTACAAGGATATACCAGATATATTTGTAAAACACGATGTATGACTAATAGATGTGCTTTTAAAAAAACAAAAATTATTTTATGTAACTTAAAGTATCACGGTATAATACATCGTGAAAAAAATAATTAAGTACAATTAATTTAATATTTATAAATTTCTCATCTAATTTTAATATTTTGCTAAAAAAAATTATCTAAATTGTCCATCGGTATTATATAATAACATAATTTCCTATTCGTAGTTGTAAATGTGCTAACAAAATATTTAATTTTCACAACATTCTCTACGATGTCAGTTAATGTATAGGCATTGATGATATCGACTATAAATGTTAGGCATTTATATTATTATATCAATTAAGGCATTGACGATAACATGTACAAATAATTAAAAAATTCGATTAATGTACTTGTGAAGAAATATTCAAAAAATAGGGATGAGAAAAGATTGGTATACTCACATGATGTGTACGGCGAGATGTTTTTTTCAACAATAAAATTAAAATCACTCTACAGATTTATGCACAGTAAGGTTCGTATTTAACGGCGGAACGGAAAGATAAAAATAATTTTTTTTCCATGCAGACATATTTAAATCATTAATAGTAGAGCATTTAATACGACTTAAGTTATTCAAAAACATGAATACTATATATAAACATTTTAAACATAATGTATTATATGGTGTTGAAACTTACTATACATATATTATACGTTGAAAAATATATTATTATTATTTTTATATATTATATGATTATTTATACATACGATAAAAACTTAAATTTTTTTAAACAGTGTCCAATGAATTTACAGAAAATAATATTATTCAATTGAGTTATTTAGATAAATAATTTTACTAGTAGCAAAAAGTCGAAAGAGGAGTAAAAAAATAAGAAACACTACAAGTATAATAGTATTCGGATGCTATTTTAAAATTTCATAAAAGCCACTTAACATTAAAACAACACTGAATTATTTTAAAATTATATACAGTAAAATGCCAATAATACGTGATCTCTGTAAAAAGGAAATTTAAGTAAAACAAACATTTTTATGATTGGTTTCTCGCCGTCCTTATATGAATGTTTTTTGTTTTTAATTTTTTTTTTTTTTAATTATTATTATTCATATAAAATACATTATTTGAAAGCAATAATTTTATAAACAACTTTTTTTTTGTTTTTATCAGCATTTTAATTAAAAAATAATAAGGTTCAAACAAAAAATGATTTCTATAAAGTCTCCACAGAACATAAAAATCATCTTCTATTCTTCAATCTAACTCATTACCAGTGTACGATATGACGATAAAAAATGTAATTATACATTTGAAAAGTTATGTATCTGTATTGATAAACCATAAAATAATAATGAAATAAATAGCATATAATTCAATGCAATTATATGTATTACTCTTTATAATAAAAATCTATTTTTATGTTTATGAATGATTTAATTTTAATTTTTTCAATAAGTTTTAATTACGTGCATACTAATATTATTGCGTTTTATTAATTAAAACATAGCAAGTTAATAAACAAAACGAAAATCTGATTGAAACAGAAAAATCACTGTCAAGTGGGATTTAGTTTTATAGGAATTTCACTTTAGTATGTAATATATTTTAATAGAAAAACTTACCACAAGGCCTACAAACCACCGATAAAAATGTTTAGATGTGTTATACATGTAAATGCTATTTTCGGCGATAATCGATCAAATTCTGATGGTTAGGTTTTAAATTCGTATCGATTTAACATGCACTGACGGAAAATTCCAAACTAACTACGTTACCTAAAGTGAGTTAACTCATAAAGGCGTAAAACTAGTTGATAATTTACGTTTAAAAAAAAAAATATATATATTTAAAAACAACAATCAAATCTTAACTAATTATCGTACGATAAAAATATTACAAACATTTAATTTGAATAAAGAAATATTACATTTCAAATAATTTTTTAACCTGTAATATCAAAGAAATAATATAGGACGGGATCGAATAAAAGTTTAACCGAAGATGGGCCTCTGTTTTATTGTGGGTCTGTTTGAGAAGGTATACATTAAAATGTCAATAATATCTAATGCTATCTAATCTAAAACAATAATTTTCACTACTTAAGTATAAAAAATAATAATAATTAAATGAATGCATCTGATTATTGATTCATATCGTTGAACAATAATGGACCGAATGACAGTAGGAGATAACAAACATGAACGTACTTGATATTAACAAGATTACTCGCTCTAAGTCCGTATTATGTCTACTGATGTTATGCATGCCATTATTGAAAAACATTTATTTTTCTTTTATCAGTAAATTATAAGAATGAAGAAGTTTACATTAAATGTTCAGGATTTTTTGACGAACGAAATTAATAATACCGACATTTTCAATAAAAAGGTAGAAAAATATGAAATTTTAAATTTTCTAAAATAAATACTTAAAAATCTTCTAAAATGTTTACAATTAATAGTAAATAGTGATATAATTATTCAATGAACATTTTAAGTCTCTACAAACATAATTTTTTGAGTTACGATGAAAAAATATTTCAATTTCGAAAATCGGAATGCGGCAAATTTAGCCTTTTTTTTTATAACCTTTTGTTAGTTTTTTTGCTATTATTAAGAATAATGTTCGAAAATTACTTCTTACAATGTATTAATAAAACCAAATTATTTGTCAGAGTATTCTTATGGTTATGATGATTTGAGCAATCCTTCCAGTCAAAATCGTGTTGAACAACATAAAAATAAAAATAAAAATGGTGTATGGAAAAATAGTCGAAGATATTAGTGATTATAGTTCTAATTTCGTCTGAAATTTAAGTTTTTTTGGATTTTTTTTTTTCATTTTTCTTAATTATTCGGAATATCATTATGAAATTCAATGGTACTCAGAACTCATTTTCGATCTCATACTTTTTATTTGATGATGATCGGAATAATCTTTTTTCCTGTCGTAACTGTGCAAACAGACAAAAACACACACTTCAGGGTGAAATCAATACGTTTTTCATTTCACACATAATCTAAAATACGGTTACATTAATTCATTGTACATCCATATTTATGCGGTTGTTAAAATATGTTTTTGTTGTTTTTCGGCCATTTCCCATTGTGGTTATCAGACCATGCAGCGTAATGTCGCACGATCGTTTAATGGGAAACACACGCGATCTGCAAGAATTGTACTTCTCCTCCCTCATCTTGACATCTGAACCTCCCATCCACCTATCCAAAACTACAGCCTAAAATATAAAGAACGTTTATATATATATATACGGAACCGTATCCTACTTTAATTACACGGTCGACGCCGCCCCGTCGGATGAGCTCTTTCGACTCTCTCGAGATGCCTACGTCTGTGCTGCAGACGACATTATATAATCACGAGGACACGTCTTAAGTCGTACGATAATAGGCGATGCGGATAAAGTTCGTTTGGATCACGATTGCCCGTAATGTATAAATTGTCAAGTATCTCATTTTAAAATCATGCGTGAATAGCCTCACAGTACATTTTACCATTTATATTTTTCATACGACTATATATATTATGTGATGATTAATATAAACGCATAAACATTCGATATTTTTATCTTGTACGAAGCTATAAATTTTTAATTTTTTTAGGAATATTGCTAAGAGGAATAAACCAAATTATTGTTTATGTTTTCATTTTAAGTTGATTTAAGACTGAGGGTTGAGATTAGTCGAATATTTTTGTTTTAGATAAAGACTTGATCACCTATTCTCATACTTAGAAGGAAGCTAAGGGTTGTATTGATTTTATAATAATTTATTGTTATTACTTTAAATGGTAGGGAATATAATTATTTAAGTATAATTGAATATGCTGTACAACCAAAAGTTGGAAATATAAGATGGAAAAAAATAATAATTATATTACAGTGCAGTATATTATTATATCCACCGTAACAGTTATGTATTACTTTTGCCTATACATAACGCCGACTTCAATATGTTTAACTTTTAATTTTTATGTATGTCGAAAATGTATATAATTATAGTGTTAAACATAAGTGCATAAACATAAAATAAAATTTTAAATAGTATATTCATCAAATTTTAATAGATTAAAATTAATAATATAAATTTCATTATACGTATGTAATAATAGAAAACCTTTTGAATCCTTATGAACGTTTTTTGAATATTGATTTTTTTGAATATTATTGGTAAATTAATGAAAAATGCAATCAGTACCACAGAACCATTTTTTAACTTACATAAATGAATGTTTCAAAATGCAATTAATTGAAAAGTACTCTTTAGTATCATAACTTGATTAAAAAAAAAATAAATAAATAAATAAAAAAATGAAAATAGTGAGAAATTTTGAAAATAAGTATGCTTCATAATATATTTTTTCCAATGTTTTTTTGTTTCTTACGCCTTTTCTATTCGATCAACAACCAAAATAATTATTCAGTACTTAATATTCATCATTTTAAAACATCTCATACAAAATATACTGTTATTGTTTATCCTTATTTAGGGTGGCCAAAAGAGTAGGCAATACATATTTTGATGGTAGGATGGACGCAATGTCATTCGTCTCGTTTATTGTAGCCATTCCACCCAAAACAATTCATTACAGACCGCAGTTGAAATCGAGTGACCGAAAACAATACCATTTGCCGATTTATTGACAATCAATATACAAGTTTTGCATAGCAGTTGTGGTACAATTAATACGATTTGTTGTTGTTGTTTCACCAATTCAGATAACGTTTTACACGCATGACTTTTAAACTTAAACAAGAAGAATAATATACTACAAATGTTGAGATATTACATCGTTATTACGTTATTATTCAATTGATACTTCTCATTAGATTAGATTGTAGTTTTGATGAACATTAAACGCTTTTTATCATTTTCCTACATTTATATAATATAGATTTTTAAATATTTCGATTTTATTATTATTATTATTTTTTTTTTTTGTAAGATATGTAATGACAATTTTGAAAACTGGAAATATTTATGTAATAAGTACTTATATAATTAATCATATTTAACGATCTGTGTTTCAAAACATTTTTAACTCTTAACTCGCAACTTTTTTAACAAGCATAAGAACTTGAATCGCTAAAGTTACTTTTGTCGAAAAAATCATTTCTAAACTCCAATCAATAATCCGTGACTTGTTAATTTTTTATAAGCAATAGTATTATATCAAGAAACTGATCGTAAAAAATCAGTACACGTTTGATTTTTTTTTTATTGATTAATTATAGTTAGTGTACATAAGGTAAATCACTTTTGCGGTTGCCTTTCTAGATCCTAGCTTGACTTAATTAAGTATGCTAACAATAATCATTGTAATTGAAGATCCAACTCTAATGCTATAAATATAAAATATAGTGTCAAATAAATTAAATAGAGCACACCCAAAAATTGATAATTTATACTAATTAATATCATATCATATCATATTTTGTCACTAATCTCAATTTATTAATTTTACAGAACAAAATTTTAATACGAAAAATTGTCATCAATTACACCCTGATTCGTATGATGTGTCAATAAGAGAACTATCATCTACACGTGCTCTACGTGACTGTTTTATATAGATCAAATACATTTGTAGTGTAAACACATTTATAGACAGTTTTAACCCTAGTTTTATTTTTCTCTATAGTGTGCCAGCTCTTATGTACTGTACAATAATAACCTCAACCGATTTGTGATATCAAAATGAACGCTTAATCTAACATGGATTTTAATTTTCTATTTAAAGCTGCTTTTTAATTGATATAAACATATTGAATTTGATTGCATTAACTGTGCATTTAAAATTATAACAATTATAACAAAGTTAATTTAATTATAAAAATATATCAACTATACTTTACAGAGATATATTAAAAAAAAAAAAAAAAAAAAATGTATTTAATTAGCCGTAAGAAAAATTGTAGTAATCATAACAATTTTATATATTCTTCTATTTTTTCGTACTTTAGAAAATATCTGCTTTTAGAAATGAAGAACAGTTTAATAAATGGAAAATTGTTTTCCAGTGAGTAGAAATATTTCCTTTAATTTCATAAATATCTAAGTTCGATGAATAAAAAAAGTTACCATCAAAGAGTAGCAATATTTTTCCTATCAAAGATAAGTGTTTATTTTAACGCATCTTTGTATATTATTAATATTGGGAGCATTTTTTAAAATTACAGTTTTTTTAATTTATCTTAGTTTAAGATCTACTCGTATTTACATCAGAAATTATGTGTTTTTTTCAATCTTCTGATGTCCTTCTTAAATATTTAAAGTAAATTCGAATTTCCTCCGGTTATTCTTTAAATTAACCATGGTTAATTTAAAACATTTGAAAATCCTCTGATTCCTATTACTTCGTATTTTTTAAAAGGTTTAAACTACCTAGATGTTCTTGGATTGTTTTGAACATTTAATTAATTTCAAAACTGAGTTTGGTAATTTCTTCAAATGGCTAAAAAAAAATACTTAAAAAGTTTTCTCCATTGAAATTAAATTAAGATTTTATAATATATCATTGTATACAATATATCATTCACTCAATGAATTATTCAATAAAAAATAAATTATTTTTATACATTATGTTACTCATATTTTTTAATACATATATAGTCTCAATTACATACTTGCAACCTAAAATCAAAACAGCTAATATTACTTCTAAAAAAAGTATTTATAGAAATAGCAATTGTCTTATCAGATTTAACAAAATATGATACTTATGTAATATAACTGTGTTACAATTAAATTATTAAGTTATTTCAAATCATTAAAAAAAAAAAAAAATGTTATTAATATTTAACATTTGGTATCATATTTTAGTTCAGAAATAATCTTTACTAAATGCTTAAGTATATATTACTGTTGCATATTGTATGACTTTATACTTAATATTAATTAATTATCTTATTTTTCGTATTATCATCGTTTACAGTAAATTTGAATTATCAAATAAAAGGAGTTTTATTTATGATAATAAAATATATTTAAGATTTTTACATATTGATATAAAACTTCTTTTATCAGGTAATTCAAATTTATTGATAATAACATTTTTCATGAGTTATTTAAACTTATATTTGTATATAGTATTTATACGAGACTAAATTCGTTTGTTAAACGCTTCGATTTAATTACGTTAGTTTTTATGAAATAATGCATGTCAAAATATCAAATTTAAAAAAATATACCATAAAAATATATATGCCAAATAACGCATATTACGATTTACATAATTCTTGTAAAAACCGATTTGAATAGTTGACAGTCATTATAGTGATAAGATATTCAGTAAAATAGAAATCTATAAGAAGTAAATAAATCGTACAAAAATGTGAAAATCAAATATTTTGACATTATGTGACATGACCGAATTCTGATGACTTTTTAAAATTTTATATAGAATATTTGAAAATAAATAAATAAATATTGTATTGAAATTTTGAAATACACTCAAAACTTAGCAAGTTTTCACACTAATCCATCCATCCGCCCGTCATTTTCAATTTATGAGCATATTATCATTTATTGACCGAATAATGATGCGTGATATGTCAGTCAATGTTAATGCACAGTAAAAGTATATTTTATTAGAGTAACAATATTTTGCTTGAACAATAATAAAATGTATACGAAAACTTACCCCATTAATATTAATTTGAATGGTTCGTGAATAATGGACAATGACGAATGAAAGTTAAATGCCTTTCCATCTTTGATAGTTATAATGCGGTACAGATTTGCTCTCATTTGGCAATTTTTTTTTACAAATAATTGTCCGCGCGTAAAATAAGAGGTGTGCGTTAACTATTCCTCGATTATTCACGTCAAATACGCTTTCCATAAATTATGAATAGTTTTAACTGTATAAATCGAAGCACACGGAAGAGAGGTTGGTGATGACCGTTCACAGTAATGACACGTATTGACAATAGCAAAACATGACTCGCATATTGTGTCTGGTCGATATACCACTATAGAATCCAACATTTACTTATTTAGTTGAAACAGCTAAACGGTTTTTATAATATTACCAAGAAGTCGTACTTTCATATTTTATCTTGATCGATGACGAAACTTTAGTAACCAATTTTACCTTGTAGTACACAATCGGTGGTGTATTTTTAAAGTGCATGATGGTCAATAAACATGACGCCATAATAAATGTTTATCCATTACCAATCATGTGACGCGTTCACTAAGATATCTTCCATCATATCCTTTTCACTTATGTAATATTAAATTCAATTATCAATCGTAGTAATTTGACTGATTATCATATGAGCCAAGTTTTGGAGCCGGTGATTGTTCTCACTAAAGTAACTACTCGTTCGTCTACTTTTTTCCATCTTTCTTATATTTTAATATTATGTATTTTTATTTTTTTTAACTATATTATTTAACTTATTGTTAATTAGTGTCGTTATAATATTATTTAATAAACTATAATATAATATAATATACTACGTGAACATTTTACCATTATTATTTGAATGACTAACAATTATTTAGATTATAAAAGTGAGAAATTGTAAAACAAAAAAATGTAAAACGAGTTTATAATCTCTATAGTCTATAAATAATTGAAGTATTCGAGTCAACATTATACAAGATATTTTTATTGTTTATACTATTTTAATTAATGCATACTCATATGTTATGCATTGTTATTATTTTATTAACAAGTAGAATATTTTTTTTGAGATTAAAAATATCTTATTGATACCCTATAGCAGTCTAATACGAATTATGTAATACGTATATTACGTTTATTTTTTGTTTTAAAATTCAATCAGTATATATATTATTTAGTTTTAATAAAAGGCTCAAGAAATTCATTTATAATGAAAAAATAGATAAAAATATTAAAAATAAATAAAAATTAATATAAATGACTATTTGGATCATCACCGATAGTGTCACATTTACATCCTATACATCCAGTCAATGAATAATTTCCAGAATGAGAGATAAAGATTGAGTAAAGGAGTGATTGCCTCAAGCACTAAATGTTTTGTTTCCTCCAAACGTTCTTGTGATAATATCGAAATATAAAGTATTTATCTGACAATATAAAATGACCGAGTCCGCTGGCTTTCAAGGGAATGGTTCCTAATTAATTCTGTACCCGAGGCACAAAATCCTAAGTATACAGTTGGAAACTTCTAAAGTATGTTTTATTTATTTTCAGCTCTATACATGTTTTGCATTATATTTTTGAATATATTTATGTTAGAAAAATTAATTATAACGACATTTTTTATAAGAACAATATTACTAAATAATCAGTATTAAACACAATAGTACGAGTATCAACGTCAAGAAAATATGAATTTTATAATTTTTAATTTACGTGTACATGACCAATATTTTACAGTACGATAATTTAACTGAAATGGTAATTTTAATGAACAATTTTTTATATTCTTTACAATTGTAAACATTTTTCAATTTGAATTTCAGTTTCTAAAATAAACCTGTAATGTTTAGCTTTTACAACGACCATTTTGTAATTTTAATGCAAAAACTTTTTTTTTAATATTTTATATTTTTAATCGGGTTGTATATATAAAAGCTTAAAAATGTGTTAAAATACTAGCGTTACTTTTATGAAATAAATTTTGTTTAAAAATAATATAATTTTATCTAGTGAATATGAGGAAAACAACTGATGATAAATGATTACACGTACATATTAGAAATATCTGAATGAGCTCAACGAGGCTGGAATAATTTTTTAAAATTAATTATGATAATCTTAAAAATAACGTGTTAGAAATTAATTTACCTTAAGCTTAAATAAAGAATACACAAATGTTTATGAATATATAGCGATAAGAAAAATTGGGAGAAATGTATAGTCCAGGTGTGATCTAAAATGTATCACGATAAGGTTTAGGTTAGGTCAGGTCCTTGAATTTTTATTGAATATTATCTTACTTGACAAATTATAAAGATTAAAATGATTTAAGTACTTGAAATGCTGTTACAGTTTTTTGTTTGGTATACATGAAGTTTACTTTCAATTTTGCACATCTAATTTTGTTGTTGAGAATTAAAGATAATATTTTTATGTTCATTATACAAATTTATTTAATTTCTGAAAGACATCAAAGTTTTTAATCTCAAATTTTAAAATGATATATGTTGGTATATAAAATACCAGAAAAAGCAACAAATATTCATACTTCATCAGTACAATAAATAGTTAAACATCATGATAAGTAATTACACGTACTAGACACAACAAAATAAATACGCTAAAAATTATATGGAAAAAGCAATTTAAAACAATTAACAAAGAATTATATGACTAAGGATGAAATATTTTAAATGCTTGATATGTCAACTAAAACTGATTGTGTTTGATATTTTTTTTAAACCATAGTTTACGAAAATTCAAACAAAAATATAAATTGTGTTTTAAATTCAAAATAATTTTTACTCTGATGGGATCAGTTATTATATTAGAAAAACTATTTTTCAAATAGGATAATATAATTTCAACTAAGTCGTTATTGCAACATACGAGTAGGTACAACAATTGGTGAATGATATAAAATACAAGTAAAATAAATTATGAGTCTACTTTTAACTTCTTAGAAAAATGAAATTGTAGTATTTAAGTATAAGAAAATCTGAACATTAATATTGCGATGTAGTATCTAATATATAAATATAGCTTATAAAATATAAATATGTCAAGAAAATATAATAATTTTACTTAACACTGAGTTATTCTACATTATTTAGTAAGCCTATTTTAATAAAATCTATGAAGGTAATGGTATAGTTATCAAATCAATGTTTTTTTCATTGTTCTTAACAAAGTTACAATTTCCTTTATTATTCAAAATAAAATAGTAATGATATCCGAAATATACGTATCATACTTTATGGTATGTTAATGTTTAGTTTTTACGAAAAAAACTCTTTATGCAAGACGTAAAGACAAAACAATTCAAGTATATTTTTACAGTTAATATTTTTCCAGACCATACTGTATCCGAAGTTCTGTCGTCTATAATATATACTTTGGCCTAGTACCAAAATCTCGTTTCATTCGGCCGCAAAATACACGAGATAAAGCTATTATTTCTTGTGAGTATCTACTTTTTGACTTTTTTGGCGTCTGAATGTTAGTAGATGATTTAGCGCAATTATTTAAAAACTAAATAAATATCTATCAAAGAAAAAAAATTGATTAAAATTATTTTACTCTGCGCTTTAATAACATGACGTCAATAAATAAATATATTTAATAATGTATATAAAAATTAACAAACATAATCGAGGTTCACAATAACAGTAACACTAAAATAAGATATTTCAGAAACTAACTGTGTCTAATGATCCCAACAACTACATTACAATTACATTTTTTTCAAGTTAAATGTATATTTTTTTGATTTTTAGTGCTATTTATAGCGCATATTTTAGAGTTTTTAAGTAAATATTTAAGAGCTAAAAAGTAACATTTTTAGTGCTACAACTTCCGAGCCCTGATCATTAGGTACATCAGATTTTATAAATTGTATTTACTTTGTTTATAATTGATGAAGAATTGTTAATTCAATACCGGTCGTATTTTACAGATATAATAATATTCTAGGCCAGTGGTTCCCAAACTTTTTTTTTCCGTGGTGCCTTTTTTTGACCCAGTTTAGTCACGGTGCCCTGGTGTGAATAATATTTAAGACAGAATAAAAAAAAAAAATACTTATTGATAACCAATTTTATTAATTTTACTAAAATTTTACTTAATTATAAATTAATGCATTTTTAAACTTAAAAAATAAATAAAAATTATTGTTATGATTATAATTATTATATAAAAATATTATAAGGTTAGAATGAGAATATCTAAATATGCAATAGAAAATATTACATTATTTGCTATAAAGTTTTTTTTTTGAAAACAATTAGGAAAAACAATTTTATATATTTTAAACTATTTATTATGAACCGTAGACCGCGATGCCTTTAGAAAGCGGTCCTGGTGCTCCTAGGGGCTGCTCTAGGCTAAGAATTTATTTATTTATTTCTATATATAAACTATTTGATTATTTATTCATTAAATTATATAATAATATGATCTTAGGTTCAAAAACTATAAACAACATATGCGAACAAATAGTGGACTGTACTTAAAACTTATTTACTGGGTAGAGAGCTGAATAAAATACACTAATACTTCATATACATATGTTTATATACGTCATTAAGAATTTAAAGCGTTAACTTTTTTATGTGAACATTATGTATGACATTAATACAACTGTTCAACTTCTACAAGAGTGCTAATACCCTCCCTATCCTTAGATATTGACAATATAATATCTACTTAACTGATATCGGATGTTAAATAAAGTTTTAGCATTCAATTTAATTATTTTAATTTTATAATAGTTATGTTATTTGAAAACTTTTTATTTTAATTTCATATAGTAGTATAATTTTTGATAATGATGCAAATAATTAGTTTTATTATTTTGAAGTATAAAATTCAATATACCTATTGTTTAATTTTTTTTAAATTATAATTAAAACAAGAATAAAGCCTTTTTTTTAATTAATTTATCAGTCGAATTGTTTTTAATCATTATTAAAAATTTGTTCCAGAACCAAGCATTAATAGATCATAACTTAAAATTATAAAATCGGTTTTCGTTAAAAAAAAAAAAAAAAAAAAAAAAATATAAATTTATTGTGAAAACAGTCTGTTTTATATTTACACCGGCCATGTTCGTGTCTGTAAATATATTGCTGTGTTTCTCAGGTCGTAAATAGGTTTTAAATATTAATAAACAAAGTAAATAAAAAATATTTCCTAATGTAAGTAAGTAAAAATATTTACAATATAATAAACAATTAATAATTGCACATAGTATATAAAAACGTATTTTTATACGCGTGCTTTTTAAGCGTTATTTTCGGTTTTTAGTCGTGATTAGTGTTTTCTTTCTCCGTGAGTTTCATCCGTCGGCAAACACACGCTACTGAGAACACTGAACCGTAAGTACGGCCATTAATATTTAACGCAGTTGCCATTTTACCGTGCACACTGTGAACCGTTTCAATAAGTCACCACAAATCGACGTATACGTTTACAGACGGTCGCGTGCATTGTGCAATGAAAGCATTTCTATTTTATCGTTGCGTTTCGCCTAATTGACCGGTACATTTAACGACCGCAAACTGCAGTGGTTAGCCGAAGAGATACTAAATAATACATAGTAGTTGAACATACATATACATATGAATATCATCGTAGTACGTTTAGTGTCCGTTGAATGCAAACACACGCACCGAACACGACCATATATGATGCGAATACTATTCCGATCCCTCCTAAGTACACGTGTACGTATATAATGTTTGGTGCGGTTCTTTATAAATATTATAGTCACTCGTGAATCGGTTGCGAACAAACGAACGCGTGGTTTTAAAGTGCTACTCGAACGAACAAGACGCTGCACTTAAATACGCGGTCGAAGAGCTCGCGGGTACGTGGGCGATCGAGACCGTTCGCTTGTTGCAATGCATATAATCATCATTATCGTCATCGTTCGTCGTGATGAAACACGATAAAATTAACTTTCAATCTACTCTCCGGCCGTGCCGCGCGGTTTCGATTACTTTCTATGTCCACAAAGATTTTTCGTTTTACTTTGAAATATCAAATATCGTGGTCTTGTTGTTGTTGTTATTATTATTATTATAACCATTCGAAGAATCTTATTGTGTTAATGAAATACAGCGTTATTTCGACAATCCGATTTGAATGCAAAACCGTTGCGGATCAACGGAAAAGCCAGATGACGGAATTTTATTTTTATTAAAAAACAACGATTTTGATAAATCTGTTTTATTTTTATTTTTAGGATTGCGATTATCAATATGTTGTATTATATTGATGATTGCGTAATATATACTAGATAATAATAAATACATATTAAATATTTTTGCTTAAATAAATCGTTATATATTTTTATTTTTGTATAAAATGTTTTGACTCGTGTTTATTTATTTAGCTTTACAGACTGAGAACATTCTTGAAACATGTACTACACAGTTCAATAATACTGAACGGTTCACGTGATTACTTACTTCCTTACTTCCTAATAAATAAAAGCCGAATTATATTGCAGGTGTCAGACTATCGTATGGGTGGATTGCAGAGATAAATTTTTTTAAACCTATACGTTTAAAATGCATTCCTTTTATTATTAATAAATTATTGAATTTTCATTAAGCGAATAGCACGTTTTTCCCATAGCTTATAACTCGGTTATTGTTACATAATATATTGTTTTCATAACCAAATCGACACGGTATACACGTCGAATTTGAATATAGTCTACGTTACGGTGTTACGTGCATCCATGGTTTTCAATTTAGGTAAACATCAATAGAAACACTGATCAGTGAAAGAAGCATAAATACATAATACGTAGACAATTAATATTATTTACTGTTCGTGCAATGCTGCTCCAATCCGCATTGCGCACAACGGTTAAGCGCTAGTTCTCCGCATTGGCATCCGCCCTGTGGTACACAGCACGCGCAGTCTTGTCTGACTAAATCGTGATTACAACGACATCCTTGTGATTCCTGCGTCCATAGATCGACTTGGCCTGCGAAAAAAAAAATATGAGTATTTTCATTAATTATATTATGTATAGCAATGTACGAGATGCGTAATTTTTATTGCTATCCATTAAACGATAATCATGTTGGTGGTAATATTTCAAAACAGCTTTTTTCAACTAAATATTTAACGATTTTCTTTACCGTAGATAACTTTTTAATTTTCTCGACTGTAAAGTTTAATCATCGTCAAATGAAAATACCCGGTAAAATGGTTCATAAAAAAAAAAAAATAAAATAAATAATATAACGTAATACACATAACATATTTTTCGTCATTATACTAGGGAACTGGAGTATAAAGCTCGAGACAAATGAGATTTTAGAATAAAATATTAAATAAAAAAAAGAACAGAAGAAACTTTTAGAATGCAACAACCATGAAATTCTGGAAGTTTTAATGTTAATATTTCGTATTGACGAGTCAACATATTTTTTTATGAGTAAACAGAAAATTGATAGTCGTTCAAAGAATATTTAAATGGGTTTAACATCAAAATGCTAAACTTAATATTCTTAAATATCAACGAACATTTTTGGACATAAAAAAAAAATAGTACAAACCATATTCATGAATAATGATAAAGATATAGATAGTATACACTTATAAAATATCGTGCCACACAATAATTATTCATAAGGACAAACTTATAATGTTCTACATGAACATTTAAATGTCAACTAAAATAAAATATTAGTTTTGTTTTTCGTTCGATGAAAAAAAAGTGTAACACATATATTGTGATACTCATTTTTACACACAGTAATAATAGCTCGTATAAATATCTGTGCAGGAAGATTAATGGTTCAATATATAATATCTAGTGATTTTGTTTTATTGTTAAATAAATCATTTTTTTAATCAATATTAAATCAAGTGTAATCTAGAGAAACTCAAAATAGATCATGTTTCGTGTTCAACGCACAGAACTCATATAATATTTTAACATATTCATCGAAATACTTTCTAAATGAAGATTATCATACAATTATTATACAATGTTTTCTCTTTAAATTTTAATTCTATGTTTATAAAATAAACATACGGTTTAGAATTATATTATTTGTTTGGACCTCTGTTCAGTATTCGTGTATTAGAATTGGACGAAGATAAAAATTAAATTTATACACATATATTTATTTAATTTACTTAGACACGTTTAATACAAATTGTATTAAACAAAACAACCATTGTGCATTATTTTCGTAGATTAATTTAGTTTTACAGATGACAATTCATAACTGTAAACAATAACTAGACATTTCGGAAAATTAATTTCAACCCAGTTATTTTACTCGTATATGCTGTTTAAGTTTTAATTTGTTGTAACAACCTAGTTCAATTTTGTTTTAGAATTTCTTTTCAAAAAACAATAAAAACTAAATTCTTACGGTTATAAAACGCTGGTCACCATTACATTATTATAATTATATTTAATCAGCACGTAACATTATACGCATAGCGATTGCCACTAGTTGTTTCATTATCCCTGTAATTTCTTGCTTACAAGAAAATAATTAAATGTACAATGATTAAAGTGTACGATCTTGGTCAAAACGAGCTGAGATACACCAACATAACGGTGTACGACAGCAAATAGTTTGCCTAAAAAAACGTCTTGCAATAATTACGCTGACAATCGGGGAAGAAACCCGTTTACGACTTCTGTATACAAAAAAAACGGTATGCGTTGTTGTGCGGTGGGCTTGGTCGTTAAATATTTGTAATGCTCTGGTATCAGTGGGGAGCTGGAGGGGGAGGTTAAATGTAACAACATGTTATGTTCTATTCACAAAAAATTCCGTGCGCTATAAATATAAAGTAGGACCACCTCTAACCGTGAAATATAAATAATGAGGAAACTGTAACATTACGCGTGCATTCGAGTGCATACAAAATTATGCACAAACAAAAAATAAAATTCTTCACGTCTTTTCTGGCGGCGGTGTATCATCACGAGCCGTGTTGTTCGACGTCGCAGACGTGAAAGCTTTACGGATAATGATCGCGAATCGACGTTTTGGGAAATCGATCGACGCGTGCGCTCAGCAACTGTGCGGGGTTTAATTTAAATACGCTTAAATACGCCGTGTGGTTCTGCTCGTTGTGTAGGCATGGCACCGAGGTACGAACATGCACCCCCGAGAGCCGACAGATCTGATGTCTAACCCAGGGTTGCCATTGGGGGAAGGATCAAGGTATGAACTCGTATGCCTTGAATTTTTTTCATCTTCAATTATTGGCTATTGATACATGGATTTGCCACCTTGGCCTTCAGTTTTTCAATATTTAATATTGCATTGCGACTGATCAGTTATCACTTCTAATCAAACATTTTGGCCCGAGATGGGAAGAAATTGGGATCTTTAATTGCTTGGACACCCTTAAAAAAAACTGAAATGGCACCTCTGGTCTGACCGAACGGAATCGCAGCGAATCACTCCGTGTACGGGTGTCCTGCACAAGCACGTGTTCAATGATATCCGATAACAGAATATACTTGCACATTTCACTCCCCTCTGGGAACGGTGGTCGTTACAAAGCTATTCGGGTAGTGTTGTTGTTACAACATGTTGTTGTAATTGGTGTAACGATCTGTGCTCAGTGAAACTAAACCACGCCGTGCACGGTGAACGAAAAAGAAAAGACTGACTGTGGGCGACGTACGTGGAAGAATCAATGAGAACGTTTATTATTATTATCATTATTATTATTACAATAATTATTATTATTCGAAAAGTAGAACGCGAATTACCGTTCATAATCCATGAGGCCGGGACGGATGATGGAACAAATGCGTTGACGAACAACGTTCGACAACTGTAAAGTATGATTAAAATGATAAAATATTCAACCACCGAAACAGCCGCGATCGAATAATGGCATTATTGTGTACAACAGTATTCTAATGACAGTATTCGAATGTTCCGCAGGGTGGTCGCCTCCGCACATTAATAGCGATCGTTTCGTGGGATTACGTGATCAATTTGCCTAATTCCGTTGTTATTGATTTTGTTTATTTGAACAAATGTTAGCGTCTCGATGTATATACATTGCATTATGATCACGGTTTGGTGGTTCCAACGAGAGCCTACGGTTTGCGAGAATCGGCACGTGCATTCAATCGGTTTCATACTCGCAATGCGACAGTTTAGCACACCGTTTCGGGGGACGGAAAATAAAATCCAATATAACTGGCCGTTCCGGAGAAAATCTTGCTCTATTCCACTGTTTCACTCAAAACAGTAAAACTATACACAATATAATTGAACAAGTTTGAAAACTACACATAACAGCTCACGCGTGAACCCCACACGAGCTCACTGAAACAGCAGTACCTATCCCGTTCGGAGTGTTAGTCCAGATTTATTGCACGGCTGGATTGTCCGATACCCGGATCCTTCGTTTTATAAGGATTGATAAAAAAAAAAAAAAAGGATTCCACACGAAAAACTAACCGATATTGCAGTTTATTCTATATACTCGTCCATTATTTTTTTTTATTTTTATTTTTTATAAATAAAAATTCATGGCATTCGAGAGACTTCCGAGATTTCCCTCGTCTATATAAAATTCATCCATAGCCGGTTTTCATCACATACAAGTATAGCATAACAGGATTCACGATTTACTTACAATTTTATCAATTTTTATCGAGTTACTCTTTCCATCTCTTAAATATTGGATGCGGCACCAAAATTCAATATTAATATTACGCACGAGAATGTATTTTATATGAACTCTGTTCATTTATAATAAACAAACAAGAAACGCGAATTCCATCACAGGTTAAACGTGAATTGCAATAAACATAAATACATTTTTTTATTAAAAATTTGTATTTTATAAGTTTTAAAAACTCGTAATCGTTAACTTTTAAAACATTTTTAGAATGTCTGGCTTGAAATAATGCCTCGTTACATTTGAAACGTATCACTTTACTATGTACTTGATCATGTCATATTTCATTAAGTGTTAATATGTAGAATATAAAACTAATACATTTTACTCGTTTTTTGTATATTTTAGAAATAAGAATAACGCAACAAGGAAAATTTGCAAATATTTTTAGAATAATATAAAATTTTACTGTTATTATAATTAAGTGTCATGGTATAATATTATTATATTTTCGTAACTTTTTTATTAATGTTTCAATGTACAAGACATGGTAAATATTATCCAAAATATAAATAATGTTAGTTATTATACTATTCTGGAGTATATTGACTTTTATAGTAGTTCGTAATAGAATTTTTATAATTAATACTACCAAAACTCTCGAAACATTAATATTTTAAAATATAAGTGGGTAATATATAATACTTAAGTATAAAATTATACAGGAAATTATATCTTTATATAACTTAATAACTATAAATTATAAAATTAGAACCTATTTTAACACACATAAGAAAAAGTTAAACTATGAATTTGGCCATTTGGGATAGCTAAAATTAATTTTTATACTACAAATATTAACTAATAATAATTAAGAAAAATGTCTGCTGGTGATAATTAATATGTATATCCATCAATCAAATCGGCAATATAACACAAAAATACAACTAGTACAGCTCCACAATGATACAGCTGGTGCACAATATTTTATTCGTGGGATAATGCAAACAGAAAATCAATATAATAAACGAATACTCTCAAACGTGTTTTACATTAATTATTTAATAGTAGATTATATTTATTTTTATTTTCATGTGACATGAATTAAAAATATAAATTAAATTCATCATACAAAATAATTTTAGAGATAAAATTAACTAATGGTTTACATAGCATGTTTAACAATTATGAACATAAGATATATGAGAAATCAAAATTAAATTTTTTGGAAAATATTTATAAATGTTTCAGAAACATTAACTAAAAATAAATAATTATAATCACAATAAATTAAGGTAAGGAATAAATAAATTATTATAACGAATGTTTGTGTTTGATCGCTACTTGATTGATGAGTATACTTCAAATCCCTTGGAAGGTTATTTAATCTACAATGAATTGTTACATTCGAAGAATGATTTTGAAGGAAGGGCTGATCATATAACATCACAGATAACATAATATTATATTATTATGTAATATGTAATAAAATGTTGGACAGTACTATAAATATTGAGTATGTAAACAGCCTATAGTAATTATTACACAAATAATTTATAAATTAAAAAAAATATTAAATTAGTTAATTATACATTATAAATTATTGTGAAACCAAATAATCTTGTAACATTAATTAATAATCCTTATTTTTTAAAAAAAATATTCACAATTAAATTATAAATTACTAATATAATATAATTGTATTATTTAGTTTAGCTTTTAAATCTAATTAAAAGTAAATTAAATCCCATTAGGATATATTTTTAGTATTTTCAATTTTGTCATTATTTATTTTTTGATAATAGCATATATTTTATAATATACGGAATAATAAAGTATTCAATATAATATTATACACGGTATTATATTTATAAATATATTTTTTTTATTTATATGTAAATATTCTTAATCCTATTAAAAATAATTAAATTGATGCAGTTAACGTCTTTGCACATTAGATTAAAAAATAAATACTTGCTTCAAAATAATTGTTTTTCTTAAATAAGGAAACTAACGAAAAAAATAAAAATCCGTTTACCTTGTCAATATTGTATCCTTATGATAAACAAATATTTATTTATCTAATAAGATCTTGTCAAGTTTGGAATATTGTCCAATTATGACTTTGTGATCTACTTGAAAAGCGATCGGCAAACGGCCATAAAATTCTTATATTGAACTAGTTAGTATCCTTCTTAGACCCATTTAAGAAAAGGAAATCAGTACAAGAATTTTATAGCATATTTTTAGTGGTAAAAACCCCCAAACTTATATTGTACTGTCAGCATAGAAATCATAAAAACGAACAATATATGAAAACAAATTGTATCATTAGTAAGTTGGCCAATGGAAGAAAATTACTCCCTGCAAAAAGGTTTTTATTGTTCTTTTTAATTAATTAATAAAAATACAATTCCAATAAAATAAACGTTAATTGGCATTTAATTTATTAAAAATGATTTATTTCAAATCAATTTTGATTTAATAATACATTTTTGATGCCCAGTGTGAATTAAATTAAATTAAATCAAATTATTATTACTTTGTAAATTTACATTATTTATAACAGATATATGGTAAAATAAATGTGAACACAAAGAGTCAGGGTGTGTTGTAGTGATTGCATATATGTTGATCAGTTGTTACGTTTAGCTCACCTTAGAGAGTCTGGTACATTTTTTAAATAAAAAAAATTAAAATTAAAAATATGGTAAAAAATTACATTTAAAAAACGATTTGGATTGCAGCTTTGTTTATCATAATCGTTTATGTATGATATTTATTCAAAAAAGTGGACGTCTATAAATAAATAGGTGTGTGAAGATTATATTATTGTAATATATTATTGAATAATATATTTTTGACATTTATTGTAAAAACAAAATTGAAATAATATTTTAACGCGTAATCATATTGATTAGATATAATATTTTATACTTTCAGTAAAGGAACATCAGATCAGTAATAATCACTAGCCTAGTATCACCATTAATTTCATCAACATGTTTCAATTCACCGATGAAACGTAATAAATTATTTTTTTCTCAATTCTATATTATTAGGTTTTCAATAATTAACATAATATTTTACGTCACGAAGGAAATAAGTTTTCTACAGGAAATATTTTACCGGCTTTATTTCTATACTTAAAAATAGTCTGTGACATTTCCGTCAAGATTATGACGGATGTGTCAGTGTAAATACAGTCGCGCAGTTTAATTTCCCGAATACGTAGTATATAAACTACAACATTTCACAAAGGAACTGTAATTTTTCTTATTTATTACATTTAATTCGATCTACTACTAGAGCTAAAAGTATATTTTTAAAAAAATCAATTTCTCTGTGTATTTCACAAAAACCAGGTGTATACTAGGAATTTGGTACTCAGGCTCCTATTCTTAAACTGTATTTCAGCGTTTGTACACGTACCCTTTACACTTTTAAACGGTCGCCAATTGAGTTCAAAGGCGTTTCGGCTCTGATTAAATATTACAGAGTAAAAATGTTTACGGAAGAGTCAATATGCATTCCAGAACGGATATTGAATTTCACAAGGAACCCTGAATTCGCGTCATTGCAATACTCGTACGGAGAACCCGTGCTCGGATATCAAAATGGATTGCACGTGTAACCAAGTGGAGCCTTTTGAACGGCACATACCTATCGAGTAATGAATTAATGAATCAAATGTACGAATGCAATGAATGAAGGAACGTTTGCATATGATAACTGCAACTGCGTTTACCGCAGCAAGCGTGTAATAAAACACGACCAGAAACGAAATTCTTTCTGGCACCCCCGCCCGTCACCGCACTAATGGCGATGCTTAAAGCTATGCACGATTAAAACTGACTGTGCGGAACAGTGTCATACGAAATGTTATACGATACGCCATTGCCCACACTCTTCGGAAAATGAACCAAAAAATGGGCACAAATAAGTAGATTAAATTCAATAAACAACATGCCATTTACAATAACGAAAAATTTCACTGATGAACAATTGATGACTCTAAGTATTAAATTTTATCTTGAATGTTTACGGAAAGTAATCTCAACTCTCGTGTTATTAATTTTATTGTATTTCTATGAAGTGTCTATGATCAGCTTAGGACGGGTTTACTTATCAATGATAAGTTATCAACTATCAGTTTTATCAACTAAAAAGCACAACGATTCGGTTGCAGTTGAACATGCAGTATACAATCAGCATGTTTATAACTTTGAATTGCAATACAATACCATCTAATGCAATAGTAATGTAATATTTTTATCATATTTAAGCTTAAATATCACACCGTATTCAAGAGTTTATTAATATTGCGTGTCCATTTTGGCGATGCCGGTAAGGGAATACAGCAGAATGGGCTATTTTAGGTTACGGTATCCCGGATTAGATAGCAATAAAAATGTGCCGTATTTTATTCGCACCAACATTATAGGTAACCAAAAAAGGAAAAAAAAACAGAAAAAATTGAAAATCGGACAGAAAATCCAATTTGGCAATAACGCTAAAACCGGAAAAGCAGGGGGTCTTCAAAACGTCTTCTCCCGTTCGGGCGCGAACCGTCGATTTCTCCTGGATTCCATTTTTTTTCCGAAGAGCCGACGGAACGATTGTGGGATGATGGCTTCGACCCGTTTTGACCCGGAATAAAAATATGCTAATCTCTTCCGTCCTCAAAAATATGCGGTGTACCCTTTTCAACGTCGTTTGATTTCACTTTTATTAAAATCCTTCCACCCTCTTCACCTTATCGGCCACACACTATAATGGTGATTGTCAACCGGTCGTCCCATATACCGTATGCGTACTAATGGCGAACCACTTTACGGACGATGAAATTCGTTCGCGTTTACTTTACACGTCGCGATACGCACCGATTGAACGCGGCTTCAAACGTCTAAAAGTAATGCCGCTGTGTTACTCCAAGCACTTACGCGAAACAAAAAACAATACACTCTCGTGCATTTGGGTTCAGTGACTTTTTTTTTTGTCTTTAGACCAAGTTTCTAATTGTTTCAAAGTTAAACCGTTATACGGATTCGGCCATCGCTAAATAACAATATAATATCATTACTGTTGCTGTTATTTTTTGTTTTTTTAATTGGATATTCTATAATATGCATTATATACTTATCTGCTGAACAGAAACCATTTCGCTTTGCTGCAGCAGCTGTTAAGAGTCATAACACGTTCAAATTCAAACTTTCAGTCGTTAAAATATAAAACAAAATTATTTAATTTAAATCTTCAAATAAGAAAAATGTTAATTTATTATAAAATATAATATTCTAATATCAATGTTCAATAAGTATTATAATTTAAAAAATATATTTTACTAAACATTATACTATGGAAATATATGATAAAACTAATATTTTTTGATACTATAAAAATATGTAAAAACGCATCAAAATACTCAGTATTCGGTCGATAAGAATAATAAAATATTATTATTTGAATTGCCAATTATAAAAGCTAAAAAAATATCATATAAATAATTCTAAAACAATCAAATAACTTATTCAATAAATTACACCGTAATAATAAATGTAATATAATATGATTTATTCTTTTTATACTCTTATAAAGTAACGTTAGTTTAAATTGTAGATAAGTTTACTATTATTTTTTACAACAATGCAAATCAATGCTAATCAACGCTATCATCAAACTATAGTCTTTTATTCAAATAAAAAAATATATATACCATCCAAAAATTTTAATACGTTCATTGACATAATAACTTTTAAGACTTAACACGTAATGTAATAACGTTTTAGAATTAATTACTTCAGTAATCCTTTTCACCCCGGATGGTATAAATATAATAATTTAACAGGTATCACTGCTTTAATTTTCATCACTCAAAGTTTAACATTTAATGATGAAGATATTTTACTGAAAACTAACTAAATTTATACTTTTATTCAACACAATAGTAAAATATTAATATAAATTATGGTATATAATTACACTGCAGGTGGTTTAATTCTTTGAAATGTACTGAATAAATTTATTTAAGTATTTCGAACAAATCAAATTAAAGAATTGAGATTCAATTATAATTTTAATTTGTATTAAAAACTAGTTCCACATCGATATCGTGTGTTAACAATATGGACATTGATGATTAATACATAATACTTTGCATGGTAAAATTATTGATTTATAGAATTATTATTTATAGGACTTGTTACTAGACTTGTTACCCCCATAGATATATTTTTATCGTTGCAGTTGTAAGTGAATAAAAATAAATAAAAATTGATTAATGTTAAAAACAAGTTTTCCCCTAGGGAAAATATATACAGGAAAAGGATTTGCTTTCACACGCAAAAACATTGTCAAGATATTTACGATATTGTCGATATTTCTGCGGAAAATTATAATCTTAGACGTTCGCAAAAACTATAACAATACAGAACCGAGGAAAATAAAAGCATCGACGTACTTAGTTAACTATAAGTTAATTATAAGATTGTTGCATGTAACGAAAACCAACGAACCATGAGAGATTCGAAAACAAATGAACAATCATTAGGAATTATTTATAAGGAATTTAGTTTGCGTATGCGGCGAACGAGTTGATTCGTTTTGGGTTTCAACAAAAATGATCCCTGACACATATTCGATTGTCGGCAATAGCTTTTGTACCATTGGAATGTATACGGTTATTAAATTATTATTTTTCTTTCGGCGAAACGTCAGCCACGCGCGAGAAAAGTTTATGCTACTGTGAGTTTCCGCGCGACCTTTATTATCTCCGGACGAATACCGGAACGTGCGCCCGCGCAGAAGAAAATAAACGTTTGTCGCGTAAACGTGCAATGAAAATAATTTCGTCCGACGCGCGTTGCACTAAGTTTTTACAACAGGGATGGCCAACCCGCGGCACACCTCGGAAAGTTAGCTAGATTTATCAAACATTTACAAAAAAAATGTGTTCTTGTCCCAATAAAATGTTCTGGAATGCCCGTACAACGCGTAACAAACTGTTTGATTCATCCAAAAAACCTTTGTTCGTCGATGAACCATGTTATGCAAGTAGTCGTAAACACAGTGAATCAATCACATGCGCTTGCGCGCCGACAGTCCAATGAGTTCTTGAAATAATTGCATTCAGAATACGGCGATAAGAACAATAATGATTCGTTCCGTTTGTTTCAAATAATTAATACACCAAAACTTATTAACTTATTACCTAAAATGCTTACTCCGAATGTTTTTTCTGTTTTTGTGCAAAATACTAATATGATTTTAAATGTGATCGTAATGTATTTCCAAAATGGCTCGCGATATCATTTGGGTTGGCCACCCATGTTCTACAACGTTTTCGCGGTCGCGCGCGGCACGTGCGGTCGTCGCAGCGGTTTCGGTAACGCGTGCGTACGATAAGTTAGAAAAAAAAAAAAAAAAAACGCAATTTCGTGGCACGCGCGCGCACTTCGGAAGACGTCGGACGATCGTTGCTCGTTCTGCCGACGACGCGTTTGCGATCGAAGTGGCGCAGGTTGTCAACACAGTGCTCGCGTTTTGTGCGCGACGTCACGTTACAATCCGAACGTTTGACAGGTCGACGCGATCACCGGCACCGGCGCACAAAGGCAGGTCTGACGGCGGTGACGTGGATGACGTTTGGAATGGGTCCCGGAGCGAGGGTTGCCCGCCGACGAAGTGGTAAACAGAGAAAGAAGCGATCAAAGTCCCGTCCCGGCCGGGCGACGGTTCAGTTCACGGGGCGCGCGACGAGGACGGCGTGCGCTTCTCGGAACACGATTGTTCCGCGCAACCGTTTCGGTCCAAGACTTATTTCATCGCGTTATTTACCACGAGCTACGTTTGTGTCCGACTTCCTGTGCGTCCCTCCCCCACTGCCGTAAACCGCTTCCACGCATGGTTGCGCGATCGGTGTACGCTCGTGAATATCTCGTTGTTCGTGCCTTATAACGTCGAATCGGTAATTGTAACGTAATATTTTGGGCGCAGACGGTAACCGATTACGGTACGATCAATCAATCGACACGAAATCGACCAATCGTTATTGCTATAGACAATATCATAATGACGGTTTGCGTTGTCCCACAACAGAGAAAACGATGTAAAACAGTTACGATTGCAAGCGATAAATGTTGGGGTTGATGAAATAACCGTATCTATTTTTCAAATTATTCTCATACGTTTTACGCGTGTTACCTTTTCATGGAACTCACGTCGGCCGCGGATGATTTTAAATAAACAAGTAAACAATACTGTTAAATATTGACGACAAAATAATTATAAAGGAACAGGTAATCATAGTTATTTTATCGGAATACTCGCTCTGGTAATTTTTTTTTTCCTTATTTGTTTTTGAGATTGAAAAAAAATAATGTGTCCAAAAAATTAGTATTTTTTCGCATCTACACATAAGTATGTACGTGCATATGTTTTTGTATACATAAATGTATAATCGATACGTTTTCATCGTGAATTGGTTAAAAAACGTATAATTGTATTGGTCACGGTACACAGGACATTTACGCTATCAAGAGGTTTTCATTAACGGATACGCGCGTCAATGGTGTGACGAAAGCAAGAATTCAATCGATACTATTATAATTGCACGTACGTTTCCGTAACTGCAGCGTGATAAATGTAATGTACACGTATAAAATATGCATTTTTCTCTCGTCGTTCCACCATTATTTTTTTCACAGGTGCACGTGTATTACCCTTTACACATTTTATAAATGCGCAGCTATAAACTAGGTCCAATAAAAATAGTACTGTTATAAAATGGATCTCGTATCGTCTGCACGTTTATGTTGTATAATATATATACATATGCTATATAAACTATATTACACATCCCTTCTTTTTAACCCCTTTAACTTTCTTCATGTGATATTTTATATACGTCCACATACTCGTACACCCGTAGATACACAACAAACACACACACACGCGCGCGCGCGCGCGCGCGCGCGCTTTCGTTCACATATATACGCGTATCCTGGAGGTCAAATATTCGACGCTTGGATTTTTTTAGTAAGGTAAATCGCGTTTTAGGTCTATCCTGATCTCATTCCTACCCACCATTAGCCACCAACTACCTCTGACGCCACAAACTACTACTATCACTACCATCGTATAGCTCGACCGACCGGGTGGCACATACATTAGATTATAATACATAGTAACAGCAATATCATTGACCCCTGCCGAACTTTTGTATTATCGCCGTCGATTTTACGGCCCATAAATATTACGAAAGCCGCTAATAAATTTCAACGCCTATGAATATGTGGTACACATAAGTATATTCGAAATTATTATTATTATGTGAATGTTATAGTATACGATATATACATGCGCTACGCTATATATAGCATATTTAAAAAAATCCCACAAAATAATCGTTTATGGTGGTCATTAATCTTAAGTAAATATTTTTTATTGAAACATCGACCGGCGATGGAAATTTCATAGTTATAATAAGATCATGATATTTACAAAATTTATTTTATGTGTAAATTGTATATACATTACACATGAAATAAATAACAAGTTTTTGGGCTATAATCATCATTCTGTACTATTCAAAAATTATAAACACTCCCGTGCTCATGCCTATATTACTGATAATATATATATATATATATATATATATATAGTGTAAACTATTAAAAACCAGAGAAATAATTGCGTATTTCGTATGAAATTAAAATACAATTTCCTGAATAAAATGGGGGTTTTTTTTTTTAATTTCAATCTATGTCAAACATTTTTAGCATCGATGGAATTTGTTAAGAAAACATATTATACATCGATGTGTCTTAAACGTTCCAAATAGAATTTTTATTATTTATTTTAAATCGGGAGGAATTCTAAACTCATGACAAAAAGGAAAACAAATTTATATATTTTCTTTTTTAAGAATTATGCACAAACAATGTACTTTTTACAATATATTAAAATGTTTGATGAATTGACGTCATTAAATTAAATAGTTGGTTTTTTTTTATATTACAGTGTATTACATACCAATGAAATTAAACATTGCTAGTATATGTATCATAGGATATGTGAATATTTCCTTTGCTTAAATATTGAATTAAATGTATCGAAAAAGATTCGAAGAATACATCTTAGTTTTCAATGTTTATTTAATTTTTTAAATAATATTTGATAACAGTTATTTACAATTAATTTATTTAATACAATTATTCAGATAATTATGATTCATTTTAATCACATAGGCATTGGAATGCAGATTTAATATTTTAAGTTTAGTATAAAAAACTACATTTAAAAGTTATTAAGTATTCAGTTATTTAGGAACAGCCACAATAATCGAAATATTGTAATTGGTTAAAAATTAATTTACATCCTAAAACAAACTTAGATTTATGCTACGTATCTAAACTTTAATATTTTTTTAACTACAAAAATAAATAAAAAAACCATCGTAGTCTAAAAATTAACATATAATGGATTCTATATAAAATATATATATTTTATCAACTAATAATACTTATTACTATTGGTTATAAATAGTATGTATAATCAATGCAATTATCAACTCGTTTTTGTCACAGTGTATAATATATATTTGTTACCTTAAAATACTACATTTAAATATAACTTACAAATACAAATAAATATATTTGATTTTGTTAACTATAGTGTACTTCATTAGTAATTATTCCTGTTAATTTGCTTAATAATAAAATACAAAACAAAACGATAGTAGAAATTCAACAAAATTAAAAATTAGGTAGTTTTTTGTTGTACCAATATTACCTTTAATAAATGTATTCTATTATTTTTTCATTATGGTAATTCTACATAGTAACATAAATACTATTGAAATGTGTACAGTGATTTTTTTTAATAACTCATAACATTATACAGTAGTAATACTTTAAAGATAAAATATAGCCAGTTTTTTCGTTTTAAATTTATTTTAATTTTGATGGTACACATATATTAATAGATATTTATTAGAAATATTAGGGAAAAAAATCTATTAAACTATTTTATATTAATAAACAACTAAAATTATTTAAATAATTTTTATTATCTAAAAAATATTGGAACCTTGATGACTTAAAAAAAAAAAAAACAGCTGAAGAATAAAAATTGTCGGTGTTACATCAGTCACAGATTAAATATGCAATATACGTAATCTACGATTTAGTGTAATATAAATATATTATATTTAATTCCAAGTATCTATTTTTTTAACTCCACGTGGTACAAAGACTGACGCGGACCGCGGGATGCACCGTCAACGCGACACCCGGTTTCCCATTCATCATGGGAGGGTGGCCCTGGAACGATCGTGAGGGCGTCCGACGCGCACTGCCACTGAGTCTATCTGTCTATACGTTTTCCGCGATTGGAAAACCATGAGCTTGCGTCATCTGGCCGTCCACCAAAAACCCTTATTTCTGTCAATTGTGTTTTGTGTATCGATTGTGTTAAGTCGCGTAACTTGCGCAATACTCATGTTAATATCCGTAATAAACACCATTATACTATCGGGCATCATGGATATTTCATTTCCATCGTATTATGTTGCGTTGTGCATTCTACGTCGGACGCGCTTCCCAACAAGGCCTTGTACATGGAATTAAAATAAATGTATTGTTATTTTTTTTTCGAGTGCATTCAAGTGTTGGACAATAAAACATAACCGACTACAAAAGTATGAAATGAAAAAAAAAAAAAAACATTAATTATGACATACAGCTTACTACAATAGCAATAGAAGGAAAATATGATCCTCGAATTTTCAGTTGTCTTTAGTTCTAAACTTTTTTCCTTTGCGTGACAACGCCTTTTAACTAACAACTAATTTTTTCCACCAGACATATTTATTAATCAAAAGAGAAGTCAAAAAAAAATGAAAAGACGAAATATTGTTCCGACTTGCAATGAAGTTAAGTAATGTAAATGAAAATATGTGTACCCAGAAAAACGGGTCTTCCATTAGTCGATAAAAATATTCAAATCTATTCAAATCAAAATAATTTATACACAAAGGTGGAAAATAACTTTCAAAACGATCTAACATTTCTATGATAATGTGGTTGAAATTATTTAAATAAGTTAGATGTGAACACAGTGGCTAGATTATGTCAAAATAAAATTGTTCTTTAAGCCAATAGCATTAGCTATTCAAACAATTTAGGTTAATGTATCACTAATGTGCCTCACATCACAATCACTCTAAAAAACATCTTAATCCTTAATAATTAATTAGACGTCAAATCATGAACAATCCGTATAATCAAATAGTTCTTAGTAGAAATTAAAAATGAGATTTTTTTTTTCTGTATAAGAAAGTTTTATGCTAACATTATTTAATCACATATGCAATATAACCTCAACATAATCTCAACAATCGTTGAGCAACCAATTGAATATTTTTTTGTTATGAGTTCATTTTACATTTATCGTTTTGGTTATTATTCATGATTTGGCCACGACAAGAGTGAGAAATGCATTCGTTGTTGATCCTTAAAATGAAATGATTATAAATTATACAGACATTTCAAAGGACCCTTGCATTATTCATATTATAGAGCCGTACATTTAAAAATCAATATGTCTTTTGATTTCGAAGTCGTGAATCTCAATTGTTTCGTTTCGACACTATTTATTTATATTTGTCTTTTCGCCATGAATATACGTTGCCGAGCCCATGTATTCGTATATATACTATGTATACGAGGCTCCAAACGTCACACAAATTCAGATTATGTACCGTTTATTTGAAAACACGCGTCTCACTGCTACGACTTGTATCATACTCGGTTAAGTTTACATTACGGTTAACCTACGACCAAATATACGTATAAATACATATATTTACACTGTACGTAATATTACATTTAAATAGTACCGTTACATTTTTGATAAGGGAACAAACTGCTACACATGATGGCTATAACATGAAATCTATGCAAAGAATAATATTTTTACAATATTTAAGATGGTACTTATTTGTACACTACCATGTAATGTAATTTATTTTATGTATGTCTTGAGACTTAGATCGAGGAAAAATGTTGTCACTTAAAATTTTATATCAATAGTGATATTTGCTGATGACATTTTTAAATTCAAGAAAATATTTATAAATACTCAATTAAATTAGTCAGTAAGCAATACATTAGAAGAAGAAAACGGACAGTATATGAATTGCCCAGAAACAGGAAAATATGATTAGTGGTCCACGCGTGGTAGTACGATATTACTAATAACGTAAAACTAATAACTTATTAGTTTTACGACTTATTAGTCATTATGTCATCTCGTAAGTATAGGTCGAACGAGTATATTAACCAATTTCGAGACTATTTACAATCATTTTTTGTAACGATATTCATGGTTTGCGATGCAGAAGTATTCGAAATTTATTATAATAAATTGTACGAATCGTGAGTTAAGGTTATTCAAAAATAAATTAAATAATGATTTATAACTTAACTGGGTTAAACATTTACGAACGAAATACGAATTATTGCGTTCGCACGGTATTTAGTTTAGCGAAATTCGTAATTCAGCACAAGATTTAATATAATTATAGTAATCTTATTCGATTATCTCTTTAATACGTTTCAATAATATTATTTTTTTATAGCTATTGATAATATAAAATTGATTAATATGGAGTGCTGAATATTGAATTTTTTTCTTTTGATAAAAAAAAAAAAAACCAATACTGTTTGGTGTTAAGACTATCTATAATAGTACGAAAATACGAAACGTGATTTGTTACTATTAAATGCCGATGGAATGGCTTTGGCTTATCTTTTCACACTTATCTATATCCGTTTCAAAATTCAATAGTCGGCTATTTTAATGACTTTTACGGCGGCAAGACAATGGCGTAGTACCACCTACAAAAGGGAAGACCTTTGGTACTTTGGACGCTGCTACAATTTATTAAACTGATTTGGCGATTAGTGACCATTTTCAAGGCGAGAAATAAGGGGTAGGTGATATTTATTTTAACTCTACTTCGTTGAAATTGTTATCAGTACGATGCGACGTGTTTGCTGCTCAAGTAGAGGTACGCGTTAATATGAAACCATCGACGATAACAAAGATGATGATTACTGCTATGACGATGATGATAATGGTGATGATGATGATAATAGTTATAACAATAAGTAAAACAGGAATGAGAAATAATTTTTCGTTTTATCTATATTATACACCTTTTGATTGCCAATGTACTGTAAAACTAAGTAAGAAAGAATATATTTTAAAATGATAAATTACGTATACCATCTATGCAAAATCGATAACAAACGACGAAACAGTTTTGACCGTTACAAAGTGTAATATGTAAAAATGTCTAACCATAGTTTTTTCATCTACCTTTCCTCTCCCCTTTTGTACCTTTTCTGGTCAGTTTCCTCGGAGTTCTATTAACGTATCACGTACATGGTTTCCATTGTAATGACCCCAGAGAAATGAACACTCTAGTAATGCTTACGAAAAATGTCTATATATAGATAGAAATACCTCGTCGTTGTTGCTACATCCTTGGACGTTGTGAAGAAATATACCATTGCAATAGTTACAAGGTTTGAAATTACTTAACTGCTTCTCGCTATGTGTAATATATCATACCTACACATGCATTTTGGGTAGGATATTCTCTTTTCAAAGTGATTATTTATACGTCAAGAAAAACAACTCTACAACTAAAACACGTGCATGTTAAGTACACTATATTAAAGCGAAAACCGCATTAACGGTATAAATGTAAATGTATCAAATTAATTGATACACTCAGATAAAAATAAATAATTTATAAATTAAGATCTTTATGACCAATTTTATAATTGAATAACAAAAAAAAAAATAAGGTTTTTTTGTTTGTTTTTATACATTTCAATTTAAACGTGTTGTTGGCCCGATTTACAAAATACGTAACTAAAGAGGCTCCATAATGGCGGGATTTTAAAATGAGTAAAGCTTATCTACACTAGAAAAAGTTGATATACGATTCCTTTTAAATAAAACGAACAGTTCCCGTTTTTAATTCAAACAAATGCAGACAATTTTGAAGTAAATTAGGTTAGCAAAGACTGTACTTATTAGACCATATTTACTGTTTCCTATTTCAACGTTAAATAATATGTAATTTCATAAAAAAGCAAAAATAAATAAATATTTTTCTGATTTACTATGTATGTAATGAGAACATGGTTGTTTATGATAAAATAAATATTAGCAGTCTTCTAATAACTCCAAAAAAAGTTTTAAATATATTTCGAGGTTATATTAAAAAACATTCGAAATTCAGATACTAAAATTGACGTAAAATTTCAGTTTATTAATCGATTATATGTCAAGTCCTACTAACACATTTTACTATATACGTATTATATGTCTACATACCAAAGTAATTCTTGGCATCTATAATAACCCCGATCAATATACTCAATACATATATCCAATACAATACGCCTGTTAGCGGGTAATTTCATGGGTGCATGACTAATGAATTTTAAATCACACTACAGCTTAGGCCCAGATTATATTTATAATAAATTACAATATACGGAAACATTAAATTGAACTGTACATTTTAATATCTAGTCGAATAGAGTTTCTAAAATGTATAGATGGAATTCAACGAATAAAATATTTCATTGTAACAATTAAAAAGTTTATACTTGAAACAATATTATTTTGTGAAGACTGTAGGAATCTTGCAAACTTTACGTGCTCAATGTATCATTACAAGAGTTTTTAAGTACCTCGTATACTCAGCAGATCTTGACAGAATATTTTCAAGTCCAGAAAGTTTTTATATGCTATTTTATTAAAATAACTTTAACTATAAAGCTATAAAGAACTATTCTGAAATCCAAAATAATTTATATCAAGAAAATATACTTATCCTTATTTTGGTTTTTTTCTTCTCTCAAATTTCATTTTCATTTTTAATTAACTACTAACCATTTGTTTTATAAATTATGAAATTTATTTTATGAAAAAAATCAAGAACTCAATATTTGAAATGAAAAAATATACTTCTCTCATTCCTTCAATATTCTTTATTTCCAGTTAAATTATTAAACAGATATTATTTTAATACCTTGATTCAACAACTCGATCTGTTGAAACATAGCCTCGGAATTAATTATGAAAAATGTTGTTTGATTAATAAATCCTAGTAACCCTTTAACTGCGCGTGAAATGAAGCATTTAGTATTATATATGATATCATTTTGGTATATTTTATACTCATCCAATAGTAGACATAAAACAATAATATACGACTACATGTGTTAACTTGGTAATAATCTGATAACTTCAGCAGTATTATAGAAAAAATCAATATTAAATATATATATTATTATTATTTTATATCACAACGATATTCGACATCAATCTAACTTATACACAACTTATTTATTAACTATTGTTTCAACATTTATAGAATAATGAAATTTTGAATTCTGAGAAACATCTGTAATATTATGAAAAATTAATATTATTCGTATACGTCGTTATTTTTATTTTCGGTATATTCGGTATTTAAACTCCCTTCGTATCATTAGTCCGTTCAAATTATTCGACTGGTTTGAAAATTAAAGTAATGAAGTATAATATTTAATTTGGGTTTTACTAGCTACTACCGCTGGTTTATAATAACTACAATTATTTTTACATTTATTTTTTATTTTTAATCTTCGGGAATAATAATTATTTTTTTCAAGTTTATAAAATGTAAATAAAAACAATACGCAAATACATAATAATTTTATTTTCGGAAAACTCTTTGGATTTTTACGAAGGTCGATTAAATAGTTATCACAAAATGACATACACAAATATTTGTATTGGTAGTAAACAATACTAATAATTACAATCGAGCTTACAGTACTACATCATTTAAATATTTTGATATATTTTTCTCTCTAAGACGAAAAGTAAATCTACATTTTATTTATACACAGGGCTCATCGGTCACTTAGAACCAAATCTCCCACCATTCACTGCGACGTAGTTCCCCTATTCGAGTTGACACTCTCTCGCTAATCACTTAAATCCAACTCATCATCAATTTATGCTACCATCTTCCCGTACAAAGTTTTATCCGACCCATTAATTTCCTTTATCATGGCTTATTTATTCTTCTCTCTGGCCATTGATCCGAACGAAACTTTCAGTCTCGACACTACTGTTTTTATAATAAACACCATGAGCACTTATACAACGTTATTGTTTAATTTTAAGTATTTTTCAGAGATGTTTACAAGCATAGTAATACTATAATAACTGTTCTGCCAAGTATTAAAAACAACCATGTGATTTAATGCATTTAATTATTGTAAAAATACTAAAAATTAATTTATTTTATCGAAATTGACTTTTTTTTTTTTAATGTTATTAAATATACATTTTTTAATCATACTTCTTATATGTATGCGATAAGAAAAAATATTACCATATTAAAAAATTTTGTTTACCGAAAATATTCTATCATTTTAACGTTTAGTAAATGGTTTAATAAATATTAAAAAATAGATACGTAATATTTCAAATTTTCTTTTGTTACGAGTATTCATGATATAACAATAAACATAAACCCCTATAACATTTAACTGAATCGTTTGCGTATGTTTTGACAAAAAATAAAATAAAGTTAATTGAAAATTTGAATACATTTTAAAATATATTAATGTTTATAATTAAATATTTTTGTATTAATAAATATTTTGAAAATATTTAATGATGACAAAATAATTTAATACTGAACAACAGCATGACTTCAATATTAAAAATATATTATTTATATTTTGTACATGTTATTACAATTATATGTTTTCTTTATTTTACATACGTTGCAGTTGTATAACTGAATATAGACGTATAATATACGAGCATACGTTATGATAAAAGTTACAAATAAGTCAGATAACACATTTGGAGGAAGATTTCCTGTCTATGACACATTTCACGTAACAATGTGTTTGTTGATTTCTATTTGTTTGTATTTTATACAGAAAATATTTCACAATACTTTGTGTCATTTAAGTTAAATGAAGAAGAATTTTAAGATAAAAATTAAATAACTGAAGTCGACATAGGATCACTAGGTACAAATGAAGAAGGGTGAGAATATAAAAGTCATAATTCAATTGGGGGCCTGGCATCTTACTACTATATTAAAGTCTCGTTGGGGTTCTGGATTGTTACGAGCCAATATTATTATCATTTGAGCAAGTATGAAAATATTTTTTTATAATATTTTACATTAAATTTTCAATATTTAAGCTTCATCTTATAAATATATTCATTTATTAGGTCAATTAATCATAATGTTTTTGTTTAGGAATCTTCATTATTGAATCAAATGATTATTTTTTTTATAATAAGTTAGTCGATGACTTATAATAATAATACATACTACAAAAGTGTATTTTTATCCCAGAATATTATAACAAAAAAGTGAATTGTAGTGAATTGAGGAAGACGGTCGTTTAAAATCGAAAATTGCAAAATGTATAAGTTATTGGATATTGTTTGGTTTAAAGTAGAAACGCAAAGATATGGACGAATAAAATTATTAACAATACGTCAAATAAATGATAATTAAATTAATAATTTCATTGGAATGATTGTCATTTTCATTCCTTGTTCGGCACTTAAATTGTTAAAAAGCTTTTTTTAGTAGTATACTATGTATGCAATTTGTACCTACATAACAGTGTAAATACAAATAATACAAATAAAACGTTTTATTTTGTTGACAATGATGGATGATAAAGAAGATTACACTATTTATTATTATTAATATTAATTATTCCGAGACGGTAGTAAACGAAAGATAGAAAAACCATTGTCTTCTTGCATCGACACGGCACAGATTAATCATTGTTAATCGGTTAGCGTACCTTAGTTTGATGTACAGAAATTAAAAAAATGACAAACTTCAAACAACACGACGCGATTATTCAGTAGTGAAGCAATAAATATTGGATTCATGATATAGTGATAACTTTGGCAAATTTATTTTTTCGAGAACCCAAATTAATGAATATGTATTAATAAGAACTTTTATAAAATGTACAATATAAAAAAATACTATTTTACTTTAAAGAACTATGAGAAAGAATGATTATAATATATATAATTATAAAATAGTATACATATTATATAATATACATTGATACATTTTTACCATTATATATATATTTTAAGATATTTTGTTAAAAATGGTTTTAGAAAATGATTATCTTGTTGTAATTGTATTAAATGGGTAAAGTATTTTTTGAGATCAAATTTTTAATGTATGTAATGTGTTTTAACGATCATTAGGTTTTTATCAATATATATTATGTTTACAAAAAAAAATTATCGTTATTATGTGCAATAATAATAATTCTGTTTTTGCAGATCAAAACTACAAATATTTAAGTTCAAACATTTTTATGTAAATTAAAACTATTTTTTCACAATTCTGAAACAAACTTAAACTGTAACTCGTGAAGAAGTTGAGTCACGGGTACAATTTATAAACATAATTACGATGTATCGATGAGGACAACACACACATTGTGACTCGTATTGTCCGAACTTTAATGATTATTACTATTATCACTTTTCATAAGAATATCAAATAAATTAAAATAAATTCTTTAAAAAAAGAGAGGGGCAAGATACAGAAATTGGATGAGATAAAGGAGCCGGTCGACATATAGAAACGGATGACTGATATATGAGTAGGTAAATAATTATAGCAATTCATTTGAAATAAATACATGATTGATTTCGAAAATTGTTTTTGATTGAAAATCAGAAGCAATAGTCTGTTTGCCTAAATAAAATTGTAATATCACTCTAAAAATTCGTAATTCGGTTGACTAAAATATCTTTTATATAAAAAAAATAAATTCTATATTATATTAAAATTTTATATGAGTTGAACCTTACATGTTAAAATTAGTATTTGATTGATGTGTATAATATGCTAATGCAAAAAAATCCAGTTTATGCTTCTTGTACCAAATAGTCCAAATAGTCTACATTTCCAAACAGAAATATAAAAAAGAAACTGATTATTGGAGAAATTCTTTAAATCTAAATCGCATAGAATAAAAGAAAAAATATATTATAGTAAAATCAAAATTATTATTGATCTGCTCTGAAACTAATTAATTTCATTGCCGACACGTTTATATAAATATAATACATCAGATTCCACAAAAAGTAAAATTAATTAAAATATATTTTATAAGATAAAATTTCGTGTGAAGCGTAAACAAGAGTGAAATTTTAAACAAACTTAACGCACAAATCGAACAAATCCATTGTATTTTGAATTGTGTCGGTGACAAATTACTTACTATTTGTCATAAAAGTTTCTCGTATATTATTGTCTCACCACAACACTTAATTTATATAATATGGACTTTTATAAACTTTCCAAAGAAAATGTTTAAACAAGCAGCTATGCAAACAAAACCAATGTGTCGATTACAATAACGCCCAGAAAATCATCCTTGTCATTAGATGTGTATTTATGATAAAACGGTTTACGAAAAATTATTTGTAATCTATTACGACTAAATAAACTTCACGCAGACCAATGCAGTCAGATATTACAAAGACATTTTTAATAATGAAAAGTAGAATTAAGCGTGGTCGTGGTAGTTTCCAAAAATAATAACAACCAACGTGATTTTATGTGAATATTTATAAATTCAACGTGGTTGTATGTGAATACTTTTAAATTATGATAAAACATATTGTAGACTACGAGTAACTCATTCAAAAAACTTCTTTTTGAGCTCAACAAAATAAGTATTTGACCAAGCATAGGAACCAATTTATTCAGTAAACATATATTTTGTTAAATTATACTGTTTTTAAATTATACCATTTTAAATTGTTCTAGTTAATTTTATTTTATTTATGATATCACCTATTATTTTTTTAGTATGAAGGTTTTCATTGTTCTCATTTTATAATATGTTGATTATATATATATATCCTTTTTTTTTAAATAATTTATTAATATATTTTATTTTTTTATTTTGTACATTAATTAGATGAAGATTAATTTTTAACTTAATCAAATTTGATTATTATTTCCTTCAAGAGTATTTGTGTAAAAAAAAGAAGATTTTTAACCAAAACATTCGTATTTCGAGGTATTAGAAAGATATAATTATATTTTGCAATACAAGCGTGAATATGATAAAAATCGATTTTCAAAACCCCCAGATGGTATACTGTAAACTGTCGCTGAAGCGAAAAAAGTTGTTAACTTCGCAAGTTACTTCGAATCAACAAAATATTTTCGTGGAAAACCTGCGCGCGTGGCAGGAAACAAGCTGTTTCATCTAAATATCTTCCAACATTTTCAATGAACTAACGTTAACCCAGAATAAAAGACAAACATTTGTTTGAAAATTATAAAAGACCTTTTAGCTCATATCTAAAATATATTGAAGATTTTTAAGAATACATAAGAATGAATCGAAAAATGCAAGGTTAAAACGAAAACGTGTTTCAGATAATGGGTAACCATTGTGTAAGGTTTGAACTTTGAGTTCCAAAAAGTGCATTTCTGATTATAAGTTGAAGCTAAGAAAATCTATGAATTGTTCAAATTCTTTCTTATTCAAAGTCAATAAAATGAATAATACTATGAAATAACGTATTAATACTAAAATAATCTTTAAATAACCAGATAGGATTACGACTACGCGATTCCCTAGAACATATATGTTATAGTGAAAGTGGCTCTAAATAAGTGGGAGAGGTTATCTTATGATATATGAGGAGACCTTTAAAAAATATATTTATCTTATATTGGTAAATATATTTATGTTAAATTATTTTGTCTTCTACGAGTTTTATTATACCACTTAGCGTAATATTGTATCGTGTATTGTATTCATAAAAACCACGGTAATTTAATAAGGTAATATATGCTATAGAATGCCTACAATAATGTATAATATCTACTTTAATTTTAAACCTACATTTTCCAGGGGTACGTGATTTTTAAATAAAAAAATAAAATAAAAAAACAATTAGAGGGATGAAAAATGTAAGCTAAAAAAAAATCACGAGGGATGGCATTCCATTCTCCGTATTCCTCATCCAATTTCTACTCTTGCCTGTGCGAGCATTTTATAGTAGATCTCATGATAAAACGCTCCGCTTAACATATACATGTTGTTTACGTTGTATTTATACAGACATTTTAATATATTTACAATCGATGAAAATTCCATTAATCCGATGCGAATCGGTTTTCGAATTCAAATCTTTAACAGCAGAAAGCTAAGCTACACATATATAACTATGATGTCGGATGGTGATTACCCGTATCGTTTGTCGAGCAATAATTGCGATGCTATACAACATTAACAAAGTATCCGTGTAATTTAGTCCACCAAAATATGTATATGTAGGCACCTATGTTATATATCGATGGGCGTATCCAAATTATTCAATTTTATTGTTCCATGACTCAAATTTTTATTTGATAATTGAAAGAATACTTGTCCGTGTAAATAAATCGATAAAAATTATTATTGAATTATTCCTAAATTGTATTGTAATATATATTTAACTTATTTTCAGAAAAGCTTATTCAATAACCATTCAAAGGTTAGGTTAGGTAATATTCAGTCATATCACTATAAGTCATAGAGGTATAAAATAAACTTAACAATTTAATATATTGTTATTCTGTTAATTAATAATTAATCATAAAAATTGTTGAAGTCATGTCTAAGTATACAAATTTCATAAAATATAATATTATTTTATTGTTACAATAAAATAAAATAATTTATTTTACTAGAAATTAAAAATAATTATAAGTTATATAAAAAGCAAATTAATGAATCCAGATAATCTGGATACTTCGGCAAATTCTAATTTGAATATCTGGATAATCGGATGATTCAGATCTTTGGATTTCATGCTAATCCTTGTTATGTACACTTATATTTAAATATAATTAATCATGATGTGCACAGTTGCGATACTGTAGCGATTGTGGTGAACGTACTACTAAGATTTTACAATCTACTACGACTAAAATTACTAAACCTATCCACGTTAAAACCATGAATGTTCATCACACGCCGTGACACGTAATAATAATATATTATATGATATCGTGTTCGTATATATGAATCGTATTCTAGGAACAATAATATTTCGGAGCCGGTCAAATCTTTCGGAGATTTTTTATACGTATATACGTATAACAAGATAATAATAATATTAATTAATAACTGTATTGCATTTATAAGTGGTAACATTTTTTTGGGACGATTTCTACTGAAATGTAATAATAGTAGAAATTGTAAAAGTGATGTACACGGAAAAGTGATTTGAAATTAAAAAAAAAATAATACAATTACAAATAAAAACATTTAAGTGCAAATTAAATTAAATAGATTCAAACACAGCATCTAATACAGTACAAGTGTTTTGTTTAGTATTTATAAACAAAACTAATTTATAATTTGATAATATTTTGCTTAGTTGGTAGACTAAAGTTAATATTTTTTATTAAATAATTATCATTTAGTAAAAACATATGTTTAAAGAAGCATTAAAAATTCTATGAATTTGTTCGTTTAGTATTAGAAGAATGTGTGTCGGTAGAGCAAATTCAAAATCATATTACAATATTATGTACACCGTACCTTATATTATAAAAATATATAATTGCAGTGAACTACATAAGTATACATACATATATATATATATATATATATATATATATATATAATTATATATTATAAATAATTAGGCATGTATAGGCACGTACACAAGGGGAGGTTTTAGAGGCTCAAACCCCTCCTGAAATTTAGGAAGATTATTAAATAAGTTTATGTAATAAAAGTGGTATATATATTATATAATTATGAAAATGTGCAACATACAACAACTCGCAAATATTTTTTTGTGTACGCGCCTGGGCATGTAATGCGTATGCAGCGTGTGTGTTGATTGATTCAATTTATCGGTAATATCATTTGTATATTATATATATTTATATATTATCAGTGGCATATTTGCGAATTTTTCGTGAGGAAGGGTGGTTTTAAATTATTCTAAAAAAAATAAGTGATTTCATAATATTATAAAAAATACGTATAAGGTATGACTTAATAATTATATTATAGGTACTATTGTTATTATAAATATAAATGCAGAAATATTTACAACTACAATACATAAATTAATGATCTCTTTCTCTGTACCTTCATAGTAAGTAATTTATGACTTTTAAATCTTTTTTTCTACTAGGGTGGTTCCCGGGAACTCCTTCCCCCCCCACAAAAAAAAAATACGCTACTGGTTATTATCATATATTTACCATGTACACAGAAACGATGCACGTCATCATGCCCAACATCAGCAACGGCTCAAATATCTTGTTCCGACGGGCACACATATGGTATCGAACGCACGCCTATTAAATCGCGTTAACTTCAACATAACCCGTCGTACGGCGCGGCGCACACATTTGAATGACATATTTATGCGCACGGGGTAAATTTTTACCCCAAGGTTATTATTCACTATAGTATGTTATAATTTGTACTTCATTGATATATTTTTCTTGTTTGCTATTCATATTTATTTTAAGAATCGAATAACTCGATTAGATTTAATTTTAGTCTTTTTTTAAAAAAGATTATAGTATTTTCCTGTAGTGAATATGGCCTCGACGACAATATATTACGAGTTTATTAGCTTTTGATAACACCGTATTATGACTAAATATTATTGAACATTTCTAAGTAATAAGTTAAAAATAGGTACTTGTGAGAAATATACAGAGATTCTACAGAGTGATTAAAAAATATTATGATTTTAAAAAACAAAAACATGGGGTAAATAATTTTTAGATATCACTGTATACGACTTTAATACGTTCTATATAAAACAAAATGTACAAAAATAACATGAAACAATAAACAGTATATTTATAGTTGTATTATTTAAAGCTACTGAGGAGAACAAACACCTAAATACATTATTTTATTACCTATACACAATATAAATATGTCTGGGGTAATTATTTACTCTGTGCGCCGTACGACAGGTTAATGATGTGCATTACGTAACCACTGTATACTGCGACAACTAATGCAATATTTTGTTTAATGTTGTACACGTACTCGAGAGGAATGATACCAAAACTGAACTACAACGCATGTTTCTCGAATAATATCATTATAACGTCGTTCTGATAAATTAACTTACGAATTGTAAGTCGTACGCTATTTTTGGATTTGCCTTTTGACGTGCGATCCCGTCCGTTCTGTATAAACAATAATACGCAATTATATGCGTACGCGCAAGAACGTGTATTATATAAGTATCGGTACATTAGTATAATGTATACTATACTCAATACACATAACTATGTATAAATAAGGTTGCGGTAAATGGCGTTGAACTGATAAGTAACACCTCTCAACGTGTAGCTTCATAACTATTGTACACGAAATAAAAATTTAAATCACATGTATAGTTCATCTCTAAATACGTACTATTATTTTACCACATAACTAGCTTTTAGGCCGGCACATATTTACCAATGAATTTACCAAATTCCGTTCAAATGAAAATGTTCAGTTTTAGCGTTGAACCTTCGTTTAACTTTTTAATTTTTAACCTGTTCATCAAATTGACTTCTGAACCCTTCTGATATTCTTTAAACTTTGGAAACGAAAAAAGAAAAAAAATCTGTACTAAATGACGACGGATGTGGATTGACTTGAACTATTAAATGCCTAACAAATGAAAACGGTGTTGGAAATTTAAAAACAATCACGAAACAAAAGGCATTACTTATAAACCTGCCCACGTATACGACGGCGTTTGAGGCCATAATATCCGATATTATTATTTTATTCAACCGTAGGTACCTATATACAAATATATATATTAAAATAATATCACGATCGATGTACAGCGCTGACCCAGGTCGGCGGACGCGGTATCGGTTCTTCTGATTTTTTATTATTTCCACCCCGAATACGTATGATTACGTACCTATGTCGTTATTTTTTATCGAAATATATTATTTGTTTTCGACCTTTCCACCGATATACGTACATACGACGTGGATTCATGCGCCGAAGTACAAAAGATTATTTCTCGAATTCCTGGCAAGATGATTCCACCCACTCATGTATATATATATATATACAGGCACTTATATTATACCGCCGTACGTACACTAAACAGTTGTGAAAGTACGAAAAGAATTCGCAAAGTTCGTTCCTCGGAGACTGCGGCAACAACGAACAACGTCGGAACATCCGTGCACGTGTGACGTGTGTACCCAGATCCCGTAAGTTGCCTCGCATAAACGTTTACGTATACCTTTATACGTTTCTCGTCCGATTATTCGCCGCCGCCGTTACCATTATTGTTATTATTATGGTCATACGTCGCTCACTCTTTTGTCACAACCAATTGTGTTCAAAACACTCGAGTACGCAGCACGTTTCGCCCGGTTTAGGCGAACGCGAAACATCGAGAGTAAAAACCATTATTTCGATTGGCGGTACCGACTGATGATACACCGCGGTTCAGCAATAAAGATAGATAATTAAATAGAGTTCTGCGTAAAGCAAAACGGTTTTAAAAATAAAATACACATTTCGCGAAATCAATTTATGACATTTTTACATACACGTTATGTTATATTTTATAAAAAATTTTTTTCCCGACTGGAAATTTACCCAAGTTTTAAACCGATAAGAAATGTATATTACGTATTTGATATCGATCTAAATTAATAACTTTAAATTCCAGACCAAGTGTATCCTTTATAGGATAGTTACAATTTACGTACTCCCCTACCCTTAATCACATATACCATTACCTCGTGGAATAATAAAAAAAATATAAATGTGAGTACGTAAATTTGACACGATCCCGGACGTCCACCATTAACCTGCGGCTGATCCGAGTCAGACCGATCTGGCAATCCCCCCCCCCCTATCTCGTACACCACTCAGAAGAGAGGACAGCAGCTGGAACCGGTGATAACGTGTACCCTTTGGGGACTCCGCCGCAAGCTTTCGTTGGGACCGCCCGTGCATCGGACATTTTCATCCGATCGAATATCAAACAGGCGCGAACCTCTCGACAACGATTGCGTCAAATTGTCTTCCAACAACCCTTTGAGTTGTTCATTGATGGATCCAATAACTGTTCGAAAGACACCACATCACTACTAACCAATCGTTTCGACTAGCGGCCACCGCGAGCGGTCGGCAGCCGGCCGTGTCAAATTACTATACGATTCGTAAAATTATGTTTGACAAACGAACAGTGTGTCAGGTCATAATACTTTTCTGTATTTTTGTTATATTTCGTTGTTTCATTAAACGTCGTAATACGTACTCGTTATCGGAAAACAATTGATTTGTGGTTAAGCTCTTCGAATATTGTAAAACTGTATAACGCCTAATGTTTGGTAACAATACGAATATCAAAGAACTTTCACTCGTAAAATTATATAAATGCTTATGTACAACTTATGTTCATTCATATTAAAATTTGCTAAAAAAATGTTTTAGTGCCTACTTGTTAAAAGTTTTTAGTATGTACCGATTAAAATTAATTTACTTTTATCCTTATTTCAGTAAAAATCCCATAAATAATATATATGTATATAAAATAAATTTAATATTGAAAATTTTTAAATACATTTTTTCCCACATTTTTCTGGTTCGCTTTGATAATTTAGATAGTGGATTTATGTAGAAGATTAGTTTAAACGAATATATTCTTCACAATTATAGTATATAATTTATATATTAAGTATTATGCTTTTATTTGTCAACAACTTAATTTCAATGTTTTTAAAATACAACATCGTACTTTGTCATTATTATTAAATCGTTAACTTTAATTATTTATAAATGCATTAAAATAAAACATTGCTAAATTATATAAAGAAAATCTTAATAGAGTACCATCATGAAATCAATAAATATTAATGTTAAATCATTTAATTAATGGTAATTATTTTTATCATTTTGCAAAATATTCAAAAATCAAATATCTTCCAATATTGAACAACTTTTAAAACCATTTAATATTTTTGGATGGATCAATACTGAGAAATACCTACTGTTATCGGTAAAAATGTCCCATTTTCCATTTTTAAAATTTTATGATAAAGTACTTTATTAATATCTTTTGACTTTCAAACGGCTACTTTTATTAAAAAAGTATTTTATGAGAAAAAACACATCGGCATGTAATTAATAACTTATTCACTTTATTGGAATTCCAAAATTAAAATCATAGAAACTATGAGTCATATTAAAATTGATCAAATCATCTATAATTTTCAAACATAACTGATAATAAACATTGATAAATATTTATTATAGGTAGTATTGTTTAATTTTCTGGTTATTTTGTAGAAAAAGTCATCAGGTTCAAGATAAATCTAGATTACTGATTAAATTGAGGAACACTGGCCCAAAAAAATTAAACACATTCGTAGATACAAAATGTAAATTATATAAATATGAACTATAATAGGTTCGTAAAATATGTATTTCTGACTTCAGGACTACGAAAAAATGTTTCGATTTTTTACATATGATAAAAAGTAATTATACGTCAAATTTTCACACAGTCATGAAAAAGATATCTATTCTTTCTTGATTATGTTTTTACTCTCTATATTATTGTTTCTTTTATTTCTTCTTCATTTATAATACCTACGAGGTATCTTTCATTGTAAAAGGAAAAATTTTATTAATCCTTGAGAGTTTTAAATAATTCATATTTCTAATTATTATATAATATTCAAACAAAAAAGGATGAAACTCCTAGATCGGATAGTAAATGGAAATTCGTTGAAATATCTGATTTTATTAAAATATAACTTTGTAAGTCTTATAGTATATTTTTCCAACATTCCAGTAGGTTTTTTTTTAATTTAAATTTTTCCCCATTATTCAGAAAACTGTCGAGGAATTTAAAAAAAAATGCTCTTAGCTAAAGTATCAACTAGAATCCATTTATTATATATTTATTTTTATTCGATGATAATCATAGCAATCCTTCTGTTCTAAATTGTATACACAGATAAAAATAAAATAAATAAAAAGCATCAATACATAATACATTTCTCGTTTCACTCAGAGTCTTAAAAAAACCTTAATATCAATTTTAATAATCGTTTATTATAATAATAAGTTTAAAAATTATAATATCAAGAGAAGTTTATAATCTTTAAAATTTACAAAAGAAAATTAAAAGTCTGAATAAAAATACACAAACTAGTAATCCATTTAATTTATTTAATAAATACAATTAAACTATTTGACGATAAATAATAAAACGATGAAAATAATTTTATATTAAAATCATGAATATAAAATACAAGTGCATTACGTAATCAAGTTCAATGATTTTATTTTTTATGATACATTTTGGTCTTATTAAACGTATTGTTGTTTATTTTTCTAGAACTTTACTCGGATTTACTAGTATTTTGATTACGAGCATGATATTATGAACTATAATGTATATTATTTAAATGATGCCATGATTAAGCATATTATAATAATGTTTTGTGCCTTATCGTATTAGCTATAATTAGTTGTATAAAAATAATACAGTTAAAAATAATAACAGTAATATATAATAAAAAATGTATTAAGACGGGATTTAACATTAACTTTAAAAATTAACTGTAAACATTTAAGGTATAGAATCTCTCTTTATCTAGACTAAAACATGTTTTATATTCAATTCGTTTATCATCACCGTATTTTCCATTTGATATTTGAATGTTCCTAAATCAATACTCCAAATTCGGTTACGTATTTTTGTGTATGACATAATATAAAATAATATAAATATTAATAAATAATGTTATTCTTTCACTATATACAAATATTATTTGTAAAAAGGGCTTCTGTCCATATAATTATAAAAATTAAATTAAATAAAATATTATAAAGTAGTTTGTCGATCTAAATGGTTTTATTATACTTCAAATTTCCTATTTAAAACAATCTTAAGAGCTCTGTTTTGCAAACCTTCATTTGTGTTTGTAGTTTTATATTTTTAGAACTAGTATCCACTAGCGTATATACCTCTACACTATTTTTGCCGCTCATGGATAACATGATTGATAAAAATAATAAATAATAAATTCTATCAAATACTTCGTAATTTTATATAATCGAAACGAACCTTTTTTCAATAGTTTGCCAACATTAAAGAAAATACTTTTGTGGACTTTGTTTTCTTTATTTTCCACATCATTTTACTTTTCTTAATTTGGTGCTCATATTTCCCTTGTACTTGGTAAATTTTATCTTTTTTTCCCTTAAATACAAGCTGAAGCTTAATATTCATTAATTGTATCCATATAACTAAATATATATATAACTATAACTATTATCTTTTGATATATTTGAACAAATTTAACACTATTTAATTTTCTTTTCTTTTTGTAACTAAAATAATTTAGTTTTGTATAAACCTACGTAAAAAAAAATGTGAAACTACATACTTTACTTTTTAAAATTATAGTCTCTAAAAAATTTTTTTGGTTTTTGTTTATTAATTAATGCCTACCCAAATAAATATTTTTTTTAAAGTGTTAAATGCCAAGACAGTTTTATTTTAATCACCTTATTCGGTTAATTTATATAATGATTTGATAAAAATAACTATTATTTATCATAGAAAATTATAAGAATAATAATATAGTTGTTCCATTATTTATTAATTATAAATGATATTAATGATTTAATATGCAATATTTATTCTTAATCTCAGTACTCTTATAAAAAATCCTCAGAGAGCGATTTCTCACAATATCTCACGATTCACTTAAAATTATACTGTTATTGAATATTCATTTTAAGTTTTATTAATATATGTAAATGTTAGTTTCGATACATCAGCCAACTTGAACTGCGTGAGTGGATACATAAAGTTTACTTTGAACGAAGTGGGTAATACAACACACAATAACACCTATTAAGATTAATATGTATTTAATTTATACATGTATACGTATATAAACTTATAGCACCGGCATATGCCTATCCACATGTACTACGTTGATCACGGTAGTATATCTGCATTTATGAAAATGACTCTCGTGTATGTATTTAATATATTCCCTGTGCTCGGTGAAAGAAAAAACTTCTTGCAAACTACTTTATCTCATAGACTATAATAACTCTACCGAGATATTCTGACAAACGATCAATTTATACAATTACTAAACAAGATAAAGCAATTTTAGTCGGTGAACACATACATGATCCGTTATCAGATTTGCGTAATCTCTATAAATAAAAATTTAAATATTTGTATAGAACATTTTTACAGACCGAAGTTTGTATTGAATATATTGTAGCTGCAATAATATGCGAGATAATAATAAAACACGTAAAACTCGTACACAATTATGGGTAAAATAAATAATGTGAGAAATGCTCGTTGGATATTCTATTATTTCCCTTGGTTCCCGGAATTTAATAAAAAATTAAAAGCATATTTATTCAGCTGCAAACGCGTGGAATTCGTCCCGGGCTCCAATAATAGAACATACTCGTATACTGTATTTATGATACACGAGTATAAATACGGCATATACCTCGTACATACACATACATTACTTGCATGGTATGCGCGTGTATTAATCGAATTTATTTAGTGATATATGATATATATTTAGTTTCAAAGGGTGGACATTCGATTATTAAAATTTATAATATTCGACGAAAGTGCTGAAATGATAATAACATTGATGCACGGGTATCGATTTTGTTTGAAATAAATATACTTGTATTTGTAAAATAAATTATCAAAGGGAAGTTTTTGCGTCACAGTCATATAGTGTACAATATTGTTGTTGCAACGGTTTTACAGGTTATGAGCCGCGTAAGAATTTAATTATTATTCGCGTACTATCACACAATATCGCAAAACTTGAAACACGGAATACAAATACAGACCGTGTACATTTAAACCATACAAACTACAAACAACTCATTCAAGTTTAGCAAGAATGGGAAAAATCTATAATCAAAACTACAACATCGATCGCATATCATTTTATAAGGTGGATAAATGTACGGTTGAGTTATCATTATCTTTCATGCTTACTCAATGGAACTCTGTGCGCAAATATTAAACTATAATCAATATGGATATTACGAGAAGAAATTTTAAAACGTCATTAACAAAATCAAACTATTGCCGAAATAAAATCGTAAAGCATAAGTCGAGTTTGCATAGAGACAATATTAAAAACATTTACGCAGCTTTTGGGAATTAGTTTTAATTAATCGGAATCTCGATAATGCGTAATTTTTAAAAAAATGTAGGTATACTCGTATGGCCCAACTAACATTATTAAACAACGATTAAACACATTTTCAATTTTGTAGCCATTGTCAACATTTGAAATTAAACTACATTTTTATATTGGTGTACCCAAACGAATACGTTGAATTAGTTTTTACCACTAACCGGTCGTAAGATCGAACATTATTTTAAATCTTAAATCGCAGCGGTTATAAAAATATCGTATTACTCGTGGTTGTAGAGTGGCTTAAGCGATATATACAAACGAATAATATTACAACATTTCTATTTAGTTGTTAAAATGTTTGCCCGACGCAATAAAAATGAAAAAACCGTATAATAAGACTTGCCCGTATAAAAAATAAAAACAACAATAAAATATTCGCAACGATCCGGACGCGATTAAAATTTGAATATATTAAATTATACATACACGTATAATGCATACACAAAGTATGCAATAATATGTGTTTAAGGGACTGGCGTTTTTAATGAGACTTTTACGAGGGGAAGAAAGAAGATGAGGAGGAAAAAAAAGAAACGATACCAGAGCACGACAATAAGATAAGATCGGTAGGACGACGAGAGACGGATGAAGTGTTGGTCGTCAAAGGGCTCGGCAACGAAGAACAGTAAAATTAATATATATATATATATATATATACTTATTTATAAAAAAACGTATAATATGTGAAGGACGAAATGGTGTGGAAAAAACACGTAGACGTGCCCGTAGCTCGCAGTACGCACAAGGAGTCACGACGCGAGACCGTCCACCGTCGCGGTGTCAAGTGACGCGTGATCTACGAGACGTTTATATACCTAGTCCTGGGATGAAGAGAACGCCGCTGGGGCCAGGGACGTGTGCGGAGACGACACGTGCGCTGCCATCAAATTGGGCAGAACATATCCTCCCACGAAACCAGCATCCCCTTCTCGCATCCCTGCCTAAAACGCGTCGTGTCGAAACTACGAGAGACATATTTCATGTATTATTATTATTATTATTATTATTATTATTTAAATGAACGAAAAAAATCGAAAAATCTACTCACTGTTAAACATCGTCGTACACGTGACACACGAAGTATACGAACAACATAAATAATACATAAACGTAGTACAAATGTATGTACGTATATTCTACGCGCCGTACGTGTTTGGAGGCTTAAGGTATGACGAAACATTTTCGTGGCACGAACATCAATGTTCCAATCGAGTTTATTTTTTTCACATCGTGCTCTCCGTGACATATGATAACGGTACACTATTCCGAGGATGGATTTGCATAAAGCCTTTGACAAACATTTTTTTTTTTTTTTTTAATACGCAGCGTTCGAGATTTTCGATATTACTGAAATTGACTGCAGACGTTAGATGTGTAGCAACTGGGTACTAATCTTTTTTTCCGAATTCACTGGCGGTTTCGTGCAAATTGTTCTTACATTTTTTCACCAATTTTCGCTTATTAGCATGTGCAGCGGTTACATTAGAATATTTTTACGATTGATGCAATGTTTTTTTTCTTTTCAACTTCAGAATGTTGAAGTCGTACACCTAAGTCACGTAAACGGTTATTTAACAGTGATAAATAGACGTCACGCTTTTTTCTGCACGTGCGTCCGCTAAAAGTGTACACGAATGCACGTGTTAAATGTCCTTAAAATGTGTCTCCACTCGTCCGTTCAAAAAAGATCTTTTCAAGTCGAAATTCATCACCCCAAAAAGACTTCAAATGCCTGTTATTATACAGTACCGACGACTGAAAACTATAATGCTCTTCGCACTGTTATCGTTTTACAATTAAAAACACAATGTATTTAAAATACATTACGACCGCAATAATGTTTATACAGTGTTCGCAAGACCATTCCCGGTCGACCACCTTTAGCGCAGATATAATTTCTCATTCCCTTCGTCCACCGGGTCATACGTATGTAATGGTAATTTAAACACGCGCGCACTTGTATAGTACATGCGAATACATTATGAATTATTATACATACGAGTAGCGTACACGGTCGTGTGGTCTTTACGCGCGTAAGAGATTCTCATGCGTGCCTAGTGTGCGCCACATGAAAAACAAATCCTCCTTTCTAGCCTATAGCCTAATCGGTACTGAACCACGGATAAAAAAAGGTTTGCGTTACTTCTCATAAATAACGCATATCGCTGTGCTGTTTTTTATTTTATAAGGACTACTGTACGTCCTGTCTGTTGTGGATTTGATCGCGTGACACCGTGGTCGTCGTACTGAACCACTCCGCGTGTTGGTCATTGATGAACCAATTGAGCCCTAACACTTAGAAATAAGAAAATACATATTACATGTATACTAATTGAGTTCGGAACGATATCAAAAATACGATGGGTACAACTTTCGTAATTATTTTAGAATACCAAAAATGGATTTATTTCTTTGATTCTAAAACTACTTTGGTATTGCTAATTTTAAAAGGGAGTTTTGTTTTTATGTGGCAAAACTTCAATCTCCTACACAAATTAAAATTTACCGGTCCCATTTAAAATAAATAACAGACAAATATATAAACATTAAATCCAAACCTTGGAATCAAGACAGTATCAGTTCTTGAATCTGAGCCGATCGTAGAGAATCAAAATTTGAGAACGTACAAATCTAATCAAAATATGAACCATTATAAAACATTAAAATAAGAAGATCAAAACGGCCAAACAATATAAACGATTTATGGAAACATTTTATGTAAAATATTTTATATTTGATCGAATTGCAAATATTGAAATAATAACATTGACATTGTTATACATAATAGAGAAGAAATATTTTTACCGTATCAATATTGCCAGCGATGATTTCTTCACAAACCATTTCAAATAGTATTGGCCATGCGAAAATTCGTATTTCGGCGGAAATTTCAATATTTTATAAAGCAAATGTAATATAATAATATGTACTATTGAATTTATTCGATTGTGCTTGTAAAACACGTTTATTAGAAACTAAAAGCAGCCGCGTAACACATTACGCCTTCCGGTGGAAACAGTTGTTCCTCGAAGAATTTTCTGTCCTCCTGATTTGCGTCACTCATCGTAGACGGTTTGCGCACGTCAGACGTCGATTTTCGCATACACTGTTCCGGCTGATCGTCCAATAGGTCGGCGAACACGACAGGTGGTAAGATGATGCGTAGAGGTTTTATCGTTTCTGGGGGCACCGACGTAAACGGTTCTGTCAATCCGAAAGATCCGCTTAGCGTGGCCACCAGGTACTTAATGTAGTGCAAACGTTCCAGCTGACCTAAGTCGTCGTCCATCTCATCAAGTCTGTCAATCCATTTCGACACCTTTTTACGATCTCTGCTGTCTGAAAGGAGGTTAAAGCGCGTAACTCTATTACATTTTATGATAGTCACTAGACATTTCCATTGAAAACCTTTTTGTAATATAGAACGGATATAGTTTTCACTGCGTTAAGGAGGTAGAAAAATATAAAAATAAACTCTGCACGGTAGGTTTTCAATCGTAGCAAAGCTGGCCCGTGCACGGGCAGCATGAGACAATGTGTTTAATGTAAAATAATACGAGAGAGCACGAGGGACAAATATAGGTCACCAATCGAATCATGATTTATCGGGCATGCGTACAGATAGGTACTCAAGTACACCGTGTGCTAATATTATTTTGTTCTGTAAGAATTCCGAACGAAATGAAAATAAGTGATGAAATACGAGTTCGATTCGATATCTTCAAATTAAATAAGTAATATTGAATGTGAGAACATGCGCGCGGATCCAGCCTATGTTAACGGGAGTGACGGATTATAAATGTGTACACATATTTACTATTTTGTTACGTACAACAGTACTTAATGCAATAATTCCTGATTAATTATAATGAATACATTTTTTCATAAACCGCATTGAACGTCATTATTGAATTATTTTGAATTTAAAATTTACCATTTTCTTATGAAAATATGTATAAAAAAAATATACCGTGGTCATTTTTAACTGCGACGTACATTAAAAAATGGTAAATTAGGTAGGTTGTAGGTATACGTAATACGTGTGTATCGACCGTTGTCGAGTTTCGAACTGCTGACAGAATTATCTTTATTTTATGGTCGAAAGTCAACTCAACAATTTTAATATTTTTTTAATATTATGCTGGTAGCAATGAACGAATAACTAATAAATTAGATATATTTCAGATAGTTGAATATGGAAGATATTTGTAGATATTTCGGGACAAAACCTTATGAATGGCAAGCAGTTGATAGCCGTCGTCACACAGTCGGTGCAAACAATAATATTGTTATAAATAAGGTTTCCAGATTTTGAAATCCCTAAACCGGGACATCATATTGAACAACCCTTTTTTTATTAATTTAAAGTTCATATGGAAATAAAAATAAGTATATCATTTTGTAATTTAAATTTTATTAACTAATACAAATATACATTAATATAACCATGCCGATTAAATAGTCATAATATAATGATATAAAGTACAATATTATTTTACGTTTTGTTATTAAATAATACAATATTAAATTTTATTTTCTCTCAGCTTCTATTCACGTGGACAGACTGAATGCATTTTGAACTTATTTTAATCATAGCGCCGTAAGGAAACTATGGTTAGCCATTGTGACATATCATTTCCGGTAATAAATTTGTATTTTACTACATAAGGAGCGTAGAAATCAACGCTTTAAATAATCCAATACGAGTAATTAAGAGTGCCTAAACATGGACGTTTCCGAAATGTCAACTATACTCAATTAACGAGGTTTAACAAGGTTGTAACAGCTTAACATATTCTTTAATGATAAATTATTTTCGTTCGCATAAAATGTTTACGATAAATACATTTTACGGACAACTGACAATTATTCGATAGCCGAATACACGATATCATAATTAAGACTCTGCCATTATCCGATACCCAGCATTACACTGAATTTTTTCCCTCAACCCTTACCTGGTACTCGGTATAGTACTCAATTGTTTACCCAGCCAACACCCGGTACCCAGTCAATTAATACATTTTTACTCAACCCCTACTCAGTAACCGGCTAACAATCTGATCATGCGAGTAGATATATGCACACCCATTAATTTAACAAAGAAAAATCATAAGTCTTAAACAATTATTTGTTTGGTACATTTAGGATTAACGAACCAATTTACAATAGTTGGTTGTAACCGTGAATAAATTGTGTTTTGTTCTATGAATTAGAAAAAAAAAAATCTGTACTTATTAATATATACATATTATTACAATCAAAGCACATTGTCGCCCATCAGTTAACAATTATGACGCGAGAACACTCGTTTATAATTGAGAATTTATCAATAACTTAATTTTTTTTTAATTCAATCATTACTATAAAATATGAATCCAATCGACGATGATGATGAAACGCAATGTAATTCCTTTCATTTAGTTTTTAATCAATATAAATTAGTTGTTCCAGTTATCCGAAAGTTACTCGATAACAGAGTACTTGATTTCATATAGACGATACGGCCCTAACACGGTAGGTACCCGGTATAACACTGAAGTTTACTTGGTCCTTACCAGGCACTCGGTGTAATATTGCTTTCTCATATAATATTAGTTTATTTTAATATGATTTTTGGAATCTTATGGAATCGATAAACAAATACATTAGTACGAAATACTTCAGTTGCTCACCTATTAAGTACATCATCGTTTTTGCCGTTTCACGGTAATCGATGTATTGTTCATGGGTGTATGTCAAATCACAGGGTGATATAATTAAATCGCTGATATCGATATCTGGTGTAGAAGAGATTTTTTCTAGATATGAAGCACTAGATGGGTTGTTTGATCCGTCGGTGACTTTAGGAGCATCGTTGGTTGCACCGTTTTCCGCATTGATCATCTGATCATTTTTCGATTTGGTTGCCATATTCAGTTGGAGCTTTGAAAATAATTACTTTAAACAGTTTGTTACAGCTGTCGAATTAGATTGTTTACAATGTATTTAGGTAGTCAGCAAAACAATCTTTTGAACTAATTACGCTGGCTGAAATCCAAATTATATTCGCATGATTGAATGCGATTATTTTATTCTGTCGTTTAAATTACTGCGTAAATATGATATGAAATTAAAGATGAAAGTCTGCCGCGCACAAGTAAAATGATCCTAAAATCGGCATAAAATATATTGACCCAACTACAAAACATTTATTAATCCACAGAAATATTCCGTACTATATTATTTTACTTAGATGTATGTTTTTTTAAAGCGTTTTTTAACACGAGCCTGCAGGATATTTACTATTAAGTAAGAGTCACGGGAGGGTTTAAGAGGATGGCTAAAGGGGCATTACCCCCCCCCTTTAGGACTAAGCTATTTATTTTACAAAGCAAAGTATTATTATATATTAATAATTATAATAAAATATCGTCAATGGTCATTGATGAATATGGTACCTATTTTATATATTTTTTTTATAAATAGGTACATAGCTCATTTTTGTTTTTAATTATATGTATATATATGTATATAATTGATACCAATAATGTAACTTAATAATTTAAACTTTGTCATTATTGTGAAAAAAATGACTTAATTATGAGAGACTTAAAAACATATTCTGTAATTAAAAATTTTATATAGATTTAAAAAACCAACTAACTAAATTATTAAACCTCTATTAGCCCCTCCCTTGGTAAGTGATAAAACCCGCACCTGGTAAGAGTCAAATCTATAGATCTCTTTCTCTACGTTTCCAAAAATTTTTCCTGTACACTTGAAAACACACAGAAAATATCCAATATTTACAATTTGTCTCGGTCGCTTATACTGTTCAAATACGTGAATTTAGGTGAAAAAGAGCAAACGCATGAAAACATGGGGAAGGAAATCTGTTAAATGACGTTTTATGGAATATATATATATATATATATATATATATATATATATAATATAATATAATATAATATAATATAATATAATATAATATAATAATTATAATATATTATAATATGAAACAAGCTTAAACCCAGTAAGAATTGACATTGCATAAAGTGAAATGAAAATAATAAATATTCCAAGCAAATGTGACATGTATGCGTATAGAAACGAGTGCGTTTTAAATTTTGTGCATTATGGTGGACGATTATGTGTGCACTAAAATTGTAACTCTGACAGTTGGACGAAAGAACAGTCAGTGATTTTATTCATTCTAATACAGTCTTAGACAATGACCAAAACTTAATCATAAATCGTACATAATATAATGTAAATATTTCATCTAGACGTATACGTTTTTTTACAATGTATATGGATATAGTTCAATAAAACTGTAAATGCAATTCTCTAAGCATACTCATATTTTATTAAAAAGTTTTGAATGAGCTGAAATCAGTGATCTTTCGTAGTTATTTTATACGGTAAAATCAAATTTTATTGTTGAAGATTGATACATTTATTGTTAATAAAAAAAAAAAGAGGAAAGAAATAATCCAGACGACGAGAGTACAAAAATTTAGTTTTCAACGAGTTCAAAATCATTTTTCAAACCACTAACCAGCAACCGTTCTTTTGATTCCCCACACGAATAAATCACTTTTTTTTCTTCTAAAAACGCACTATTCCTCACAACAAACAATATTTCACACTATTCTCACAAGCAATTTATTATGTATGCAATCTGTAGCATGCTTGTATGCTGTGCAACGCGTTTAGGAGTAACCTTACAAATAGTTATAAATAAAATAATATTATCTAATTTTGAATGAGGTTAAAAAAATATTCGCTTCAAACATAATATGGGTAATAATACGCGTATAACTCTATTGTTGTTTAACAATCGTCCTAATTTTACACATAACTCATTTAACAGACTTGAAATTGGCGAATGGCAAATGGATTTTTGACCAACATTTTACTTTATTTTTATTATTCTTTTCATATATAAGAAAATCAATAAGCCACACGTCATGTCGGTATTACAGATAAACAACTCGAATATATGCGGTAGTATATGTTGGAAATAGCGACGGGTTGGCCCACCGGGATATCGGGATAATTCCCGATGGACCGGTAGTCGTATTCACTGGGCCGATGTACTTGGACCAAAAATTATTTTATAAAAATAATGTATTTAAAAATATTTTATTTAATTATAAGATTGTGATAAAAATAGTGTAAACAGGATGTAAAAAGTTATTTTGTTTAAATTGTTAAAATTGTTTGTTGTATTTCTCAAGTACATATATTTGCTAAGCCAACCGCACATTTTATATTTTCTAATGCACAATTAGTGTTCTACTGCACCTTACAATAAAGCATGGTTTTACTTCCCCAGAGTGTAATGGTGGCCTAACACACTCTCGTTTTTTTTAGTTGTATGTGTATATATATATATATATATGTATACATTAATACTTTTTTTGTTAACATTTAGAAAATACAGGAATAGATCTACCTAAATATATACCTAATTAAGGGAGTTTATCGATTCCACCAAATATTTGTATATATTGATTGCGCCAAATATTTATATATATATCGATTCCGCCCAAAGGCGTATTTGAGGGCAGTAGGCGAAAGGGGCATTGCTCATACGCTCATATTTTTTTAGTATAATACATTGATTTATTTAAAAAGTGTTATGTTTAAATAATTAAGAAAATAGTTTACTAGTCTATCATTATAATATGTTATCATTATAACAAGAATATATACTGTAGGTAATGAGCTGTAAATTATTTTTAAGTTTATATTGAAGAAAAACTAGTCTTAGCCCCCCCCCCATAGCCACAACTCAAATACGCTCTTGAAAGGAGACTTTTATAGAAAATTATTATTATTAAATGTTGGGCCAGTCATACGGTAATTTCCCGGGCTGAAATTGTTAGCGAATCCGCCGCTGGTTGGAAATACTATAGAAATCGTAGTAGAAAATATAATCAAATTGACCGACGATACTAATTATCACATTTTATTTCATTCAGTCATTCAAATCGTGGTTGACGGTGTATATACAGAGATATTTGGTACAGTTTTCCAAATACATTTACTATGTTTAAAAATAATATAACTTTTGCAAATGTATTTCACTTTTATTATAATTGCTTATAAAAAATATGATAAGATAAATTTTGATTGTTATCCAAAGGAAAGTATAGATCCAAGAGGAAGGGTATAAAGAAAGCATGCGCCCTTCCCAAATCCAAAAAAAAAATCATTTTCATATATGGTAACAAAAAAAAAAATTGATATTTTTTATCAATCATTTAAGAATTCTAAACTTTTCGTCAACAAATAAAATAAAATGAGCAATTTACATCGTACAGAATCGATTATAATTTCTTGAGCATACAAATCACACATCAATAATGTGATGTATTTTGTTCATTGTGTTATATCTTATATCAATCGACAATATTAAACAGTGTACTAAAATAAAAACTATTCAAACGTAATCTTTGTTAGGTATTGCAGGAAATCGTTGACCATCACACGTCGTCTCGGTCATTTTCGTGAAAAAAAAAATAATAGGTAGTTCTTAATTAGTAAATACTGAGATTAAAAATATAAATTTTACTTATGAGACAATAAATTATTTGTATCAAAATTATTATCCAATTCATATATAATTTCTCAACATTTTAGTTACATTGTTAATTACTATTGTAATAGCAGAGATAAGTTATTCCTCTTAAAGGCTGCTTAAAACTTGAAACTTGGTTAAGTGCAAAAATGGAAGAAGAACGAAAGGTTGGCTTTTATATTTATCCATAAGAACATTCAATTTACAATGAAAATGACATAATATAATTAACAGATTCAAAAAGAACGAAAACTTAAAGTTGTAATATAAAAATAAAATATAATATTACCGTAGTTATTACCGTAGTTTAATACTATAGTATATTATTATTTTACTCCTTTAATTGTTACAACATTTATATTAGTTTTTAAATCTAGAAATTACCATGCATATACCCTATTTATATATATATATATATGGGTACTCCTCCCTCCCGAAAAAACTTCTGTATCGCCCCTGTCCAAGGGTACAGCTTAAAATGTAAATAATAAATATTAAATATGATAAATACATTGTTATGTGATTGAGATTTTGTGATTTTGTGATTTTACCTATTTATAAAATCGTCAAAGAAAAATATTAACGAAAGTATATATATATATATATGTATAATATATGATATATTATTGCATATTCTTTAAGTTCGACGTCTAAAGATATCAAAAACAATAGATTGTTTGTAAAATCTCGTCAATAACATAATTTTTATGGTTTTTGAAAAACATTCTGTAATTGAGTCTACTTCTATTGATAATAATATTACAGTTAAGCGCATTATTAGTATCTATGCAAGATTTCTTAAAATGAATCCAAATAGTAATTATCACAGGGTTTGTAAAATTGTTAACATTAATGTTAAATATAAAAAAAAAACATTTAAAATTTATGTTAAATTCCAATCAATATATGTGCATGTTCATATACATTGACGATGTTATATCGTATGTTTACGGATATATAACTGCGATAAATACCATCGACCATATACAATTATTTTGACATAATTTCAACATTTAATTTTAAACTATCTCATATTAAAATTTCCATTAATTTTATCCTGTAAATTAATATGTGATGTTTGATGTATTGTAATATTTTAAGTATACATAGAATTATTAATAATACATTTAAAAAAAATCGTTAACTTAAAAAATATAAGATAATTATTTATAGCACTCGCAATTATTAATACATGCCAACACTTTATCTCTACTTTTTAACTATGCATTTTTAATCCTACTTAATTTATGATCGAATATAGTATAATTTAAGACTATGACTTCGATTAATTACTTTATGATATCGAATATAACAAAAAAAATATTATAAACTTAGCCTATAGGTGGATAACAAAGTAGATAAAAATCAAGCCATTAAATGATTAAATTTAGTTGGCTTTTAAGTTATATCTTATTTGTTAATATAATGTAAATTATTTTTATATAAATTAACTAAGAATAAAAGTCATTAAAAAAATATAAAAAAAAATTGATTCCGGTACCGGGAATCGAACCCGAGCCTCCTGGGTGAGAGCCAGGTATCCTAGCCACTAGACCATACCGGATGATGGCCTCAAGTAAAAAAAATATTATATTAAAGCCATATATGAATAGTATTTTTTTTATAATATTTTTATTGAAATGTTTAAAATATTAATATTATGCATGCAATACAATTTCTTTAAAACTAATTCTAAACAATAAAAAAACCTGTCTTAAATTAAAGTAAATATCAATCCCATCACAAATTATCTCGTTGATATTATTAGACTACCTAGTCAGAAATTTGTCAATAGAAAATTTTTAAAATCGAGAGTAGCTACCCAATCATATTTAATTAAAACTCTATACATAATAAATAAATAAAAAAAATTTCATTTTAACAAGGATTAGAACCCTTATAAATTTTTCAATTCCAGTTCCCGTTCGATTCCGGTTACAATACTAATTCTAAAATAACTAAAATGTCAGAGTTGGGTTCAAGAAAAAAATGAAATTTAGGTTTCGATTTTAAATTAACAAAAAATTAAATTTTGATTTCTTTTCTGTTCCCAAAAAAATGAAAAATAAAAGTATCAAGTTTTGATATTATATAAGAAAAGTGTTGTTCTTTTTCGGTTCTTAAATATTAATAATATATTAATAATTATATAATAAGAATAATAATAATATTATTACTAATAACAAAATATTAGTAGTGTTAATTATCATCAATTATGACGGTCAATACGAATTATTAACAAGATATCTAACCTACCATTAGCTTAGGACTAAGGAGATAACTACGAGTAAATAAGTAAAATATTTACTCATCACCGTAACTTAATGAAAAATCCAATTTTAAATAATCTTTTTTAATTTTTTATAATTTATACATTCATTGCTATGTATCATTTTTGAATTACCACTTGTTAGGTATATAAGTTTTCAGTATTTAAATATTTAAAATATTTACTATTTTATTTACTACTTTATTTTACTATTTTATTTTACCGCATACTTTATTTGTTTATTGATCTAGTTGCATTCGGAGGTTTCAGTAGATAGTACATAAGAAAGGCTCTTTAACTTCCATAGAATTTTATATTGATCACATTACTCTTTAAATATACATCCACAGTAAATATGTGCTTTACCTTAAAATAATCTGTAATATATGTATTAAAACATTTTAAAATACTTAATAATAATATTAACAGTTTAAAATCTTTCATTATGTATTGATGACTTATTCATAAAATCAATAATTGTAAAATACTTTTTTTATAATTAAATAATAATAAAAAAAAAAAACAATAATTTTTATAGTATTTTTTAGATTATTTATAATATGATTGTGTTATTGATGTGCTAGGAGGACTCATCATAATATAAAACAGGAAATAGGTGGCTAGACATTATGTAAACAGTAACAAGTAATAACACTATCAATAACAGAAATGGGTTAACCACTCATGCGTACATCAGATATCGATAGTCACAATCTTTCCTAGTTATTTATAAACATATTTTCAGAATTTCTCGGTATTATGGTAACTAGATGACTTATAGGTATATACTACGCAGTAAATAAATTGATTTTTATTTCTGTTGTAACTTCTATTATAATATTATTAATTGTAGAAAAATATTTTGTACTAAAACGTCTGCATTTTATTGGTAGGTACATGAATGATTATTTTTAAAAGTTATAAAACCTAATAATAATAGATCTACGTATTTTTTTTATTTCTTATATCTACTTATGATATATATAAATAAAAATAATAAAATTATAAAACAACCGAAATAAATGGTAAAAAATTTTAACAAAAAAGTATCGGTTCCGGTGAGGTTCTGGTACGCAATATTCAAAATATTCCGGTTCTAAAACCAATTATTTTCGGTACGGTTCCAGTCTCTGCTTTAAAATAACTAAATAAGATGGCATATGCTGCATTCATGTAGGTAAGACATTTTAAACTCTGGGAAGTTCCTGAAAGTTGCTTTTAAAGGAAATTAAACAGATTACCTGAACTTGGATATTTATAAATTCAAGAAACTTCGTGATAAACTAGTTAGAGAAGAAGTATCGTTTTTAACCAATTATCTTTATCTGATTTATCATAAAGTATAGGGTTTCTTGTTCCCATGATACATCTCTTAAACTTTTATACAATTAAGTAAGTTTTAATAAAATTTATATACCTCTAATATATAGGTCCTATACTAATAAAAATTAAATCATTTGCATATTAATATAGGTACCTATTCTTGAAAAAATGTATAAATATGTATTTAATAATAATTTAAAATACAGAGAATTATTGAAATAGTTAAATTTAATCGGTGCTAATTGATAACTAAAATTTTATAAATTAATCCTAATTAGTATTTCTAAAAATATTAAAATAAGAAGTACTAATAACTGAAAATATTTATCAGTACTTTCTTTAAAAGGTGCCACGATGACATAATTTAGGTATAAAGTTAAGTACAAAAGCATTATTCTTTGTAACACCAAATATTCTTAGTTATCGACTCACAATAGAGTTAAAACAGAAGTAGAGTTCCGCCAAAAAATTTTCAATCTCAGCAAAAATCTCTTACATTTTAAGCACACAATCTTCGAGTTTTCAAGTTATACTCAATATAGATAACACTTTTAATACTAATATTTTGCCCAGTAACACTCATTGAATTTTTTTATTTATTGTAAAAGAAAATAACTACCTAATACTTTTTTTAATTATTGCAAAAATGTGTCAGCATTCTTTTACAAGTGTAACATTTAATTAATTACGACACTTATATATTAAACTTATAATTAATATCATATGTTTTTATAATTATATAATTTAACTTAATTTCTAAAAAATAAAAAAAATGTTCCACTTAAAAATACTTTTTAGTAGTGATTAAAATGAATAGATGTTTGTAGAAATAAATTTTCCATTACATTGCTTTAATAGAATTTGAAAATTCAAACAAAATTTTTGCCTCTAGTTTTATCGAACTCTCGCAGACTCCGGTTATTTATGATATTGATGTCACACGGGATATACGTTCTACCTAAATTAGTATCATGTTCTATTACAGAAAATATTGAGTGTCTAAATCTTAATGTATATTATAATCAATAAAATGAATATCCACCAAAAACTATGTGTGTGAATGAAGTAGCTGAAAAGTCAACTTTTTGTCAAATGGGACTTTTTGTTCTATTAATTTATTGTAAATTACTTTTGAAAATATACGATGAACAGAAATATATATTTGATAAATTTCATTCGTTGAAAAACTTTTTTTTCAAATGTCGTTCGTAATAACGATTTAAAATATTTTACTTAAAGTTAAATTTTCTACTTAAAATAATGTTATATATGTATGTATGAATATGTTTTAACCTTGCTTTTAATTTTATTTATATCTATAAGTATATCATCGGTATTAATACGTTTGATATGTGTACCATCATTTATAAAATAAATAGTTGAAAAGTAATTTAATTAATAAATTGATTCACTGAGTTATAATTTACATGAAAATTAATCAGAATAATATAGAAACATATAAAGCTGCCTTAGTATTTTATAAAAAAAATAATTATCTGGCTATATTTACGTAGGAACATTATAGATTTGTCTGTTTATTTCAAAATACCATTTACATTACATTCTTATACTTAGGTATATTCTAAATTAATGTAATCAATTTTACCTTTACAGCTTATTAATAAAAAATAATAAATAGAATAAGTACAAAAAATCACTTTTATTTTCATTGAATATGGTTTATATTAATTTGTTTATGGAAACTATTGTTATTTATTTAACAATTAATATATTTTCAAAGCAATAAAAATATATATGAAATAAGTCATGAAATTAAAAATAAATGTACAAGTGTTTTCAGGTCCTAGTTTATTTTTATGTACCTACTTTAAGTATTAAAATTAATTTATCGACGTTGAATTCAATATTAACAACAAATCGAATATGCTGATAACATGTTTAGTATAACATTTTAAAATTTTGATGATTTCATTAATAATATTTTCAATGAATTGATATTTTAGAAGTAATAGATTATAAGGATTAAAAATAAAATAAAATTTAAACTATTTTCTAAAACCTTAGTGTACCTTACCTATAATTCTATATAAAGGAACGAAATATGCTATTTTAAAAATAAATGTAATCGAAAAATTCCCTGAAAATGACAGATTCACTAGACTAACTTCACCTATCCATTCCCCCTCTTCATTTCAGAGTCCTCACTCGATAAAATGTTTATTTTTTTACGGTCAACTTGGAGAGTAACAACAAATAAAAAATAAATAAATCTATAGACATTTTCAGTTCTTCTCTGGGATATGAAAATACATTTTTCCCTATATCATTTTACTTTTCAATGGCGGATTTATTTTATCTGCGTAAATTTCACTCAGAATGTTTCATTATATATTTTTATATTTTACCTTAAATTTAAAGAATTATAGTCATAAGTATTTAGACTTCAAAAGATATAAAACATAATGAATAACAAGATATAAGCTGTATGTACTTTTTTTTATCAATGCTTCCCTTTACTCACATGTAATAAATAAATAATTTTTTCAAGGTTTTAACAGCAATAATTATTAACCATAATACAGTTAAGTAAAGTTAAAATCCTAGATTTGTCAAAACTAGTTTTTACTAGTTAATACTAGTTTTCATAAATCAATATTGTCAAAATTTATATTGACTAATTAACCAGGACTTCAATATTGTTACTAGTTTTCAAATAGAATTTTGTACCTTACAAAAGTAAATCTACGTAACTAATAGAACTATATCATCCACATATGCTAAACAGTTTCTTCGCTAATTATTATTATTCTTCAGATAATTCATAAACATTCATATATTTTCATTCACCCGTCGAATTTAAATACTATTAACTTATATTTAATTATCTATAGTAGATTTATATATATATATATATATATATATATATATATATATATATATATAT
>NW_020273622.1:259900-306986 GCF_003268045.1 Sipha flava | reverse complement strand
ATATATATATATATATATATATATATATATATATATATATATATATAATAGATTATCAAACATTAACGGTTAACTATTATACATTATATTAACTACATACTAACTATGTCTTCCATAAACATAAAATGCATATATATTTATAAAGATATTTTAAATCTTCACCAATAATATTAAGATCTAAATATGTTTTAATACATCTGTAATTTAATTGGCATTAATTAATTATCCTCCAATAAATGTATAATCATCAAAAATGAAAATGCACGCTATTAGGGGTATACGATTAAAATGTATTCAGTTATTTTCTAAAAAAAAAAAAACTAAATTTGTTGTTAAAACAAACCGAAACAACTACTTTATTCGTATAAACTTTTTTTTTTATGAATATTATGTTATAACTATAGTGTAACCATGCAGTGATTACATTGTCATTATTTTTATATATTGTTGCTTTCAAATGCTATTTTGAAGATAATAAAGTTAAGAATAAGATAAGTTACTTGTCGAAACCCGATAACACCTTTATAACGGTTCATAATTGGTATGTTTTGAATTAAATTCTATAAAAGCTATTCTACCTGTTGGCTTAAGATTATGCATCACATATATTCTATCATCTAATACCAAGTTTCATGACATACACATTGTGTACCTAGAAAATATTACACGGCGCTTTGTGTAGGCAATTGAGAGGCATCCTCTATTTTATAAAATTATATTATTGTTTCTTTCACTTCTCAGGTAGTGTAAATTATGACTTGTATGTGATGTGAATTATTTAGTAATTTATAAAATCTATAGTTTATAATACTTATAGAGTCATATAAAGCAAATATATGCTATCAATGTTTTAAATTATTAGTTACAACAGATAAAGGAGTGGTAAGTTTTATAAAATTTGCATTTAAAGATTAATCAAATATAAAAAGTGGATATTTGATTCTTGATTCTTTGATATTTAGATAATATACCACAGGTTAAGGCAATTATAGACAGTCTGGTATACTTTGTATTTAGTATAATTCAAAACATAAGTTAGTATATATTATTTACTTACATATTTTATACGAAGTTGAAATAGTAAGTACCTATTTATATATTATAAGAAGGATTCTCGCACAAAGAAAATATGTTTTATAGCAGTTTTTATTTATTTTTTTAGCAGAGTATTACAAATATTTTAATATGTTAACACGTCCATATAGTATTGAGCACACTGTGAACGATATTTATAAGGCTGATATTCAGCCCGGTACAAATGAAACAGAGATGTGAGTATAATTGGAGTGTCATTAAAAATGAATGTAAATGATTGGTGTTTATGTAATAATTGTATTAGATTTATATGATATGTATAAAAGTATTGGCCGCCACCATGCTGTGTGATCTTGGAATGTCACATGCTTATCTGCTTGAGCTTTGACGCCTCAATAAATAGACGTATACAAATTTTAGGATCACCGTTAGTTATGCTAATTAATTATCTATTAATAGAACCAAAGTAATTTTTTTTTGTTTCATGATCCTTTGAGAGATAATATATTTAACAAAACATTGTAGAATATTTAATTAAGTTAATATTGTACAGTCTCATAGGTAAATTAATTTTAATTTTGAAAACTGTAGTATAACTATGAATTAGATTAAAAAAATATAATTATAGATTTAAATTGTATATTCCATAAACGAATAAGATTTTAGACACATTTAGAAATGTTTCTATTAATCTACTAATCTATTTAAATCTAGATATTTGATAAAATTCTGAATTTTCCATGAACCACATTACATATTACAGACATATTATATTAATACAAATCGATACATAATAGCATATGATGCTATAAAATAAATTTAGTAAATATAAGTAAATAAAAATGTAGAACTTTTCAGTAGTATCGTTGTTAATAAGAGATTGTGATATATTTAAATAGTAATGAAAACCCTTATCAGACTTGTTGTTAATAATTTACAATGATATCTGGAATAAGGGTGGTGCCAACTGATGTACGAGACGACGGGAATTAACTTGACGATGAGGGTGACAGGTTGAGTGCATTAACTTGTTACCACTACCACGTAATGGTTCCTATTTTGTTTTTAATTTAATTGACGGCGTGGTGGCAATGCTTAGAATGTCCTCTCTGTCTATCCACATACTCGACTAACCTTTGTAATATCAGCACAAAAAAAAATCAATTTAACTATACAGTCAACAAAAACAACCTAAATTTAAAATTAATTCCCCATAGACTTATTATCATATAGACCACTCTATAGATAAATTAATTGAAGATGCAAACATTTAAAATTTTTATTTTTTTGTTTCTTTTTTTTTTTTGTTTTAGTTATTATTTAGGATTATTTGAATGATTTATAAACAACTTAAATATGCTATTGTAGTATGAATTCAATTAAAATTTAAAATTTTTATTTATTTATTAATATTTAAAAAGGCATACATTTTATTATAATTTATTAAATGATATACTATAATTTATATTTTAAAACTATCCTAGTTTATTACGGATTTGAATTGAAGTATTTTTACAAAATAAAATGTGTTTGAATTCTTATTTAAATGTTTATCTTAAATTTAATTTCTTAAATAAGGAGAATATTAGAAGAATTTTAAATATATGATGAATACCTAAAATATATTAATTTATTTTTTTGAAATATACGTGTCTATTACATTAACATGTCCGTATGTTAAGATTTCACAATTTTATACAAGATGTACGAGTATATTGGACGGTACAACGAAAACACAAGTGCATGTGAATGTTTGTGTAAGCATGTAAATATTATTTTTAAAAACCAAAAAAAAAAAAAACATAATAGTCTTGATCTTTATACTCCAAAATGTAATATTACACATCAAGTGAGGTAAGTCATGAATCACGTGAACAAAGACACTTATATCTTTGGGTTTGTTCAGACAGCGCGTGTATAATTTCCATCGTCGTATCCACTACGTACGTAATGAGATCATTCGGTTCGATCGCAGCGGTATTGTTCAATTACAAAAAAAAAAAAAAAAAATTTAATCCGTGATTTTGTCGTTGGATTTAGAGATTGTCGTAGGATAGGATGATGTGGGGCTAGTGAAGACTAAATACATTTTTTTCCCCACGAGTTCCGGGGCCGATAACATTTTATATTTGGCAATCGTGTGATTGTTGAAAACTGTTTTCGAGCGATTTAAACTCACTCCTATCCCCTATTGTCCCTGATGACCGCTCATGGTCGCACGACACGCGACTAAGAGTTTAAAAAAAAAAAAAAAAAATTAACACTTACTGTTGGAGCCGACGTAAATGGGCGTCCACGCCAATTGAGAACTGACCGCGGTCGCGGTGCAGCACAACAGCACCAGCAGCGACGGCGGCACGATCAACAACAGCGACAGCAGCGGCGGCGGAGACATGATGACCACCGGATCCGGTCGTTCGGCACGCGCGTTCTCCGTCGTCCACCACACACGTCAACGCACGTCCCGCGCTCGTGCACGGACTTGACACGCGCTAGCGGTCTACACACACGTGCACGCGTTACCGCCGCACTCGCGGTTCCAGCGGTGGCAGTGGCGGCGGCCGCGGCCACGGCTGTAGCGGACGGTGTTCATTTCTCGCTGACCCGGCGCACGAGCACGCGGCCAACGCACGAGACTCTGGTTCGGCGCACGTCGACGGACTGACCTGAAAAGATTTTCATTTCTAATTTTATTTTACTTTTCTTGACGCGTTCGATCGGCGCTCGAATAGTTCACTAGCCCGATGGACGAATTGGTCGTTTGGGTAATGCGAATTACAGTGACAAACGTTTAAATCGTTTCCGCGCAGATAAAATCACATGCGCATAACGTGACCATAGACCGAGTGTCGAGTGAATGGACGGTATACTGAGGTTTGTATAGTGTATAGTGTTTTAGACAAATTGTTCGATCGACGATGAAGATTTAGTAAACGGATTTATTTTCGCTATTAAGTTGCACCTACAACATAATGAATTTTAAACTAATTTTATACTTTTAACTTTCTTGAAAAAAAAATGAACCATTTGAGATGCTAAATTTTTACAAAATAAATTAATAAGCATTGGAAATTCGATCTTTAACTCATGATAAATCTAAATCTTTCTCTTAAAATCCTTATAGCATGTGTACAATGCACAAATAATATTTATAATTTCTGAGGGGTTTAGAACTCATCAAGAAAGAGTTTCAGAAAGAATTTGTCCTAGTTTCTGCTATAAGATCTATTAGATATCTGATATCATATTATATATGTTTACTATCAATTGTTAATAATTATTTAATAATATTATCATACGTACATCAATAATATAAATCAACTAATTATTTTGAAATTTTCTATTTCTCTTGATTGTGTATTGTTAATTCATTCTTTAAAAAAAAAAAAAATAATGATATTGGGTTATGAAGTACACTGAATTATTAAAAAATATTTATAAAAACATTGGTTTAATATTTATAGTTTACCTTAAATTTTATAAAATATGTAATATACTCACAACGTACATTATATACGTTACATTATTCATTTCTATTAACTTATTTATACACGCCAACCTTTATAGCGTAATACTTATTGCTATATAATACTTTTCAATAAATATTTGATGAAAATATTTTGAAGATGTATCTTTAGGCTAAAGTATTATCCGCCACTTGAAATAATACCTAACACTGATTCCAGGTAGCGGACGTAATGCCGATTATCATAAAAAAAAGTTTAAATACTAAATTGATGTTTTAAAAATATCAAAATTCTACATGAAACACTAATGAACAATGTATCAAAAAATTATAAAAATAGAAGTTATAATTAAATCTAAAATTTCAAGTATACCAATTAAATAGTTAACTGATAAAATATCCTAAAAACGGGAAAAATCAATGAACTATATCTGTTATCATATAACATTATATATTATTATACATTATATATAATATTATAGGATGTATATTATGCACATTGCTTTCGGATACCTTTCGTGGTTAAATCAATCATTTAATATAATATAATATTCAAAAATGTGATAACTCAAAAATTACGAGTACTTGTAGCACATAGAATGTGTAATAGGTATTATATAAATCTCTAATCTTTCAAACAATTCATTCAAATATCATTTGACTTTCTTATATTTTACAGTTTAATATTAATCACTAAAATTCCTATTAATTCTATAAATTATAAATGATTTATTGGAAATTAAGTAAAATAATTATAACTTTTTAGGTAAAACTAATTATTTGAATATTTATTTTTATTAAATTTACTACTAGGTAGTTCTGTTTGATTTTTTTATTTAAAATATTGGTTAAATACATGTATACAAATGTATCTAACTATTATAATACAATAGTATTACTTTAATATTATATTATTGTTCCTTGGAAAAATTATTCGATATTACACTTAAATACTAAAATTATTTTGAAACAGTCAAATGTTATTATCTGTAAATTACTCGTTGAAAACCAATATGCTTAATTCTAGAGATAAATTATGTCAGTAAATTATATAATACTTATAATACGATTATTTGAGTTATGTAACCATAATATTCGGTTAACATAACTTTAAAAACGAATGATAATAATCATAGATTTAAAACGTCCTTAAAAGAAAATAAATTAATGTTATAATAGTAATAATGATAAATTGGTCTGTTATTATGCGGCTTAATGATAGTTTTACAAAACAAAAGTAAGTAATAGTATTAAAAATTAATGTATTTATTCGAAAAACTATAAACAAATTACATTCATTTGAAAATGGATACAATAAAAGTAAAAAAATCAGTATTGACTACCAGGAAACTGATGAATATATTGAGGAACGTTACAAAGGGGGTGCAACTTCATTCGATTATACATTTAATGACAATTAAAATGCTATAACCGGTATATTATAACATTCGTCGATTGGCAGTTATTAAAGTTTCATCACCTAAAAACTGTCTATCGTGATTGATAGTCATTTGGTTTTTGTTTCCTGTTTCCCATAATGTTATTGTATAATATATTATAGCCCATTGATTTATTTTCCCTTTCACCCGGTCTTCATATTTCTCCAACTGTCTTTATTTCTTTTCAAATCGATGTTCAGCTATGTCATGTATATTAATCTATTTTAATCGGTAATTTAGATTTTAGATTACCAATATCTTAATCCACCTTATCAATTTATAAGCTTATAAGAAGTATACGTTTTAATTAATTAAATAATTATAAACTATTGTTGTATGAGTCGTACGCATATTGATCTTGTATAGTAGACAATTAATACTTAATTTAATTTTCATTATATTTTAAGTAAGTTTTGATGATAATAACATTTACCTTATTACGTCCCTTTTATTACATTATTTAAAAAATTAAAAATTCAATATTTTTATACTACTATTATTTTCCTTTAGTTACTACATCGACTGATTAATACAAATCATAATAAGTATAATCCGTTACTTTTAGATTTTTATTCCATAATCTGTCAAAAGGACGCCATGTCCACTTATGTTGTATCTGCTCTACACAGTAAACGTAAACACAAATTGCGTTCAACTAATTCGATCAGGTAGTATAATTTTTTTTCGGGTTCCTGGTGTTCTCCGTGTTTTGAGATATATCACTTAATATTATAAGTAAATTATAATTTTATTCCCGATTCTTGGTTGATTAGCAGTAAGAAGCATGTTGTTGATATAAATAATAAAATATATATCGATTATACATATGTGTAATATTTAGTTTCGAACGGTTCTAAATTTTCCAAACTGAATAGAATATTTGATTAGGATATTAGGCATAGCGTAATAGTTTATATCATAACCTTATGTTAATAATGTTTGGTACATCTTTAACAAAGTTATATTTATTAAATTAATTATTTAAGAAAACCTGATTTAAATACCCGGAACGCAATTTTTATATACCTTTTCTACGGGACACAACTCATGTGTTCCCGCTTTACGAATGTACAACATAGCAAATTCAGTAAATATAATTCATTAGAATCAAATTTGGGTTATTACCTTAAACATTAAAGTAAACTGACCTATTATCAAATTTAAGAGGAAAAACATTTTCTATGCGACAACATAGGTTTTATATAATATTTAAATTTTTAACGAGTTATGATTATGTAAAATATTAGAATTCAGAAGCCCTCATAACTTGCTTAAAAGTTAAAAAAATAAAACTTATATCATCGCTAAGGGACAGTTATCTCCTCATCATCATCATCTAAAGGCCTTACCTTGTCGTGATAACCATAGGTCTCTGTCTTTTGCCATGTTTTTCAATTATGAATATGTTGTGACCTCCATGAGATGTTTGGGGTCTTGGAAATATTATGTTCTTGGGCATCCTCTAGATCTTTTCCCCAAGATCTTCCCTTCAAAGATATTTTTCATAAATGTGTTATGTCTCAATAGGTACCCTATTAATTTCGTTTTCCTTTTTAATATGTATTTTATTATATTCCTTTTTTCGCTTACATCTTTTAACACTTGCTCATTTGTTTTCCTTTCAACCCATGTTGTTTTGTTCATTTTTCTCCAAATCCATATTTCCATTGCTTCTAAACGGTCCTTTTCATTCTTCCTGATAGTCCAAGTTTCACATCCATATAGTAACACACACCACACAAATGTTTTAATGAATTTTTTTCTTTGTTTCATTAAGGTGTTTGCTAGTTAATAGACTGTTTTTTTTTATGAATGTTTGTTTGGCTAAAGTTATTATTTTTTATATGTCAATAGTGGATGTATTACTATATGTTATTATACTTCTATAAGTTTGATTATAGGCATTTTACTGTGATATTAAAACTAACAACATAACATTGGTTCAACTAAACATATATTTACCATATTATACGTTTGTTAGACGAATGCAACACAAGCGGGTGTGGCGTTTTCTTGACGCTCGTAACTGCGCACTATGCATAATACTATACCCAACCCAGAAAATGTTAAAAAAAAAAAAAAAAGGTGTGTAACACAATCAATAGGTATCCGTCGACTCCGAGTTCTCTTTGAACGTATGAAACTAGAAAAAAAACGAAATTGACCAAACGAAATCTTAGGAGAAGCTACTGCCCGTCATCTAGACTACAGTAAAAAAATCATTTGAAAAATTCTGTGGACTAGACGAGGCTCGATCTCACAACTTCTGCATACTTAGTTCACGATAGTATACTGTGACATAAGTACCGTATGCTAACTGAACCCGTCTATACTGATTAACGTAACGACGTTACGTTGACTGGACGAAAATTGAGAAAACATGCAGCGGAACATGTATGACATTAACATATTTTTAACATTACTTTTGTCCGGAATCAAAAATTATATGAACTGCAACTACAACAAACTACATTTTGTGTAGCAAATGATTTTCTATGTTTTAAAATATTATAAAAATATAAAAATAACTTGTCTAAAATTCCACTATGAGGTAACGCTGGTGATAATAATATGCTAATATATTTTATATTATTATATAATTCCGTGATTAACAATCATTATTGTTCTTTTCATCAACGAAATGTGCAATTTGCGTCGGAAAACCGATTTAAGTTCAAAGCACTTTGTTTCGCGAGGGTACGCCGTGCGGGTCCAGTGGCGCAATCGGTTAGCGCACGGTACTTATATGACAGTATGTTCGTGAGCAATGCCGGGGTTGTGAGTTCGAGCCTCACCTGGACCAACCAAACTTTTTGAGTATTTTTCTTTCCTATATCACATTCCGAGCGCCTTTTAGCTGCGATGCCTGCAACCTCATCACAAACCGGTTTGTCCGGTAGTTTGTCGACCTTTATGCATCACATTCAGAATTATTATTTAATACTTGTATTTTACGTCGGATGCCACAGCGTGATTTATTTATTTATTGAATAAACGCCCGTAGGCTCAAGTACAGTCACACGATATATAGTTAAAAGTGGATGGAACTTAGATTGATAAATTAAATTGACAATGATTTGAAAAATAAATATTATAATCAACAATAATTATAAATTATGTTCACCCTTCGAGTGTTTTAAATTTTGTTCTTCGTTTGATAATCATAATATGTCTATATAACAGTAAAAGTTTACGGCGAAGAAATACAAATATTTATACATTAATAGGACCAATATTTTAATATTACTAATTTAATTTGAATTTCCAACGGAGACATATTACTATAAAAATTTACTTAAATATAGGATTCAAATAAATAATACTATTTGGTAATTGAAAAATTATTAGTTTTACAGTCCATACGTAAAGCTTTAACATAAAAAATATAATATGCAGAAAAAAATATAAAACGATTACAGATTCTAAGTGTAACTATGTACAGCGAGAAAAAAGCTATTATTATATTGATTAGGTATTTATATTTTTTTTCCGTACATCACTAATTATACTTTTCGGATGAATTATTGTATATTATTATAAGAACGTATTTCTAAAGTATCGTACAATCCGGAATGTAAAAAAGTGATTTATATATGAGATCAATAGGATGAGGAATACTATTCATTGTGAATTTTACACAATATACTCTTATAGTTTAATTATAAACTTCCCAGTTGATTTCAAGAAAATTATAAAAAATAAATCACTATGAATTGCGACAGGATGATGAGATTTACAACACATGTAGTTTCAAAATGTTTCAAAAATTGTTGATTACTTTTTTGATACTCGAATTCTTCAGGACTATACTATTTCAAATCACGGTGTATATGGATTTTTTAAGTATCACATTTTTCTTAGAAACTTACAGAAATTTCACTGATTATTGTTATTATTGTATAAATCTAAAAGCTTTTTCTTCAATAAAATTAAAAAACTAGGTATTATAAGCATTTATGACTTATGTTTTTTACTGGTTAAATATAATATGAATACATACTACCGTGGACATACATGATGATGTAATGATAATGATAATGATTATGTTACACTTTATGTTTAGTAATTTACGGTAGGGTAATACACTACCGAGTTCGGTTTCATGCATACATTATGTGTGAATTAATTAAACATACTAGAACTGCAAATCAAAACGAAGTTTGATTATTAAATTAAATTTAAAACTACTAATTAAATACAGATAATGTACATAGCATATTCGATGATTGAGAAATAATATTTCAGATCGAAACTATAATACATTTCACTAAACTCTAATTGCATTTTTATCCACGCGACTCTACGCTATTCTGTCGAATAAATCTAACTTGGACGGGTGAACAACAAGAAAAATAACAAAAATGTATAAAACAAAGTTAATATTTTGCATATAACATATTTTCGGATGAAAATGTTGGCGTGATTTATTTTAAATTTGCCGGGAAAACAAAAAAAAAAAAAATTGAGTTGCAAAAAATTACAAATTGCCATATTATTTGAATCCAATCCGCGACAAAGACAAATCAAGAACTCCGAAACAATCGTTTCGAAATCTCCGAAGACGTAATTAGCCCGCAAGCATATAATCGTGGTTGTCGCCGTACCATGTAAACTTGTGATGTGTGTTTCACGGATCCACTAATGCGCCTAGCTACGTAATATTACACATGCACACGTGTACAATGTACAATGATTACGCTTAGCGGCGTACACGCAACTACGCAAACTTGGAATTCGACGTGACACACAAGTCGACAATATATTTATATTGTCATCGGGACAAAATACGACCATGCACGTGATACAAGACGTTTTAACGTTACTAATATGTAGCCGCGCAACGGTTCAGATCTCAAGTTCGACTACCTCGTGCGGCTCTATTATTATAACGACGTGCACAACGGGCAAAGTACAATCCGGTTGGCCTCGACAACTCTCGAAATATTCGTCGACTTATTGCGGCCTCTCCGAACGCCGCGTCAATATACGAATATTGATCTCGACGATTCAATTTCTTTCCATCCCTTCGAAAGCATGCAGTTATAGTCACTCGACCGATGCACGTGAGGCGTATACCTGAGTGCACGCATCGTACACATGCGTACACTACACACTTTTTTTACGTGATGTACCCGCACGTTTCGTTATAATAAATTCATAGCTGGTGCACATAAAACGAACTTTTTAGACCACCTGAACCGCACGCATATCATATACCATATTTTCGTAAAAAAAACTAAACGCATATACGTAAACGCAGTTTTCATAAAAAATTATTTAAAAAATGTAATGTTTTCCTAGCACCCTGAAAGTAGTACGGGCGAATTTTTATCAGAGAAGCTTATGGAATCATCGAGGTATCGCGATCGTTTTTAATGATCCTCCAGCGGGATCTGGATGCAGTGTTTAACGTGTGTAAATGCATAAGGCATCCGAATGACGCAGGTCGCCAGCAATGTTACCCATGTCTCGTACATGTATTGGAATAGGATGATGATTGCAGGCCACTTTTGTAATTACAAGATATAATATTATATTTTATGAGTGACGGCTTTTTACAATCGTATTAAATGTATTACACATATATTTTTATTATTTTAATATTAATATAAAATACGAATGATACACTATATCCTTTCTACTTGTGCTTATAAAAATAAATTAAGCATAAATATATTTTAATACGCGCTTATTGAATAAAAAATTGGCACAGGTCAGATAGATTAATATTTATTTATTAGTATTACCCTTGAATAGAGATGTGAGTTCATATTATACAGTGGTATAAAACTGTATTATACGAGGTATTATACACATGGTAAAAATTATTTTATACAGACGGGATAAAAAAATATATATATAAGGCGTTATTTTTAGTTATTACCACGATTATCGATTATCTAAACAATTATCAATTATTATTGTAACATGTCTATACCCGTTACGTACTAATTCTAAAAATATCCATAGCAGTGTAATTTTATCTTTATCGACTTTATCAAACTATCTTAAATATTATTATGTTATTGACGTTATTGTATCAGTGGCAGCTCATGAGGTTCACATAAGGTGGTACACAAATAATTTGTAAGATATGTAGGTTGGTAAAAAAAATATTAATTTTAACATAGGTATAGGTACATGTAACATAATTATCTATATATATATAAATTTTAGTTATATAAATAGTTCAAGTACTTTCATATACTTAACAGATTGTTTAAAGAAATTCAAACTGCTGGGATTAGTACTAAAGATATTCAAAATAGTCATAATATAACATTGAAACTACCAGTAGCTACACATTGGGGATCTGAAGCTGCAAGCTTAAAGAGCTTAATAATTAATAAACAATATTTAAAGCAAGTAGCAATTTCAAATAAATCAATAAATTTATTATGTAAAGAATCAGTAACAAGTATATTAGATAACATTTTGGATTCAAGTTGAAACTATGCACAATCTTTTAAAACCAGTAACAAATTAGATATCCATTTTAGAATCTGAAACATGTAATGTATCTACAGTTATTGTAGCGTTTCATGAAATTCATGAAGTTTTTGCAAAACAAATTCAATCTTCAACACTTTTAAAAAGGAGGAATATTCTTTATTACAAAAATTTGACAATAAAAAACATATAGAAGTGAGAAAAATTCACTTAGTAGGTCATCTTCTAGACCCAATATACAAAGGAAAATTTCTGAAAAACAATAAAATTATTGACGCTACGGAAATTATATGCAATTTGGTGGAGCATTTACAAATTAGAATTCCAGATATCATGTATGAGCTAGCAGAATATCGAACTAATAATGGATTATGGTCAAAAAATTTTGTTTGAGACAGTTTAAAAGAAAGCAGTGATGAGACTAAACTTCATCCTTTAACATGGGGGGAAAGGAATATGTATTACAGCTAAAATTTCTTCTATTGCAGTAGCTACACTAGAATGCTCACCGACATCAGCATCTACAGAACGTAGTTTCTCGACTTATGGTATTGTTCATACTGCTAGAAAAAATAGATTAACCAATGACCGAGCATCCAAACTTGTATATATTTAACACAATTTGAAAATTGAACAAAATAAAAATAAAATAGACTTATTAAATACTGCCGGTGAAGTCTCTTATGATTTCCCTGATGTAGTATAAGAAGAAGAAGAAGAAGATGCTAGTATTATGTTTCATTCAGACAATGAGACAGATGAACTATTTAAAGCAGTCGATTCATATAATTAAATAATTTATAATTATTAACAAGAAATAATAATTAAAAAGTTTGTTTTGTACAAAGAGTCAAAGAATGACAAAATATATAATATAATATAGTATCTAATAATTTGTTTTTTTAATATATTATTTTTCAATATTAACCAATGTTCATATTATATACTATGGAGTGTTATAGAGTTAATTTAATTAAGCATGTATTATTCATTTTAATATACAAATAATGAGATAATAAGCATACTGCAATCAAATGCTTATTGCCATTTAATGTTTATACAAGTTTAGTAACTCAAATATTAATTTTTTAGCAGTACCTATAGAATATATCTCCAATAAAATACAGTATTATTATAAAAGTTAAAAACATAAAATATAATTGCAATTATATTTATTTAGCATTCAGGTGTTAAAAACAACTTAAATCAATTTTTGTACTATTATATATTGTAAATTTAGGTACAATGAGATAGTATATAGGATATAACTATTAAAGTATAGTTTTCTATTTATTTCTATTATTTATTATTATTATTTTTCTATATATTTCTAAAAATTAAACATAAAAAACAGTTACTCTAATACCAGCAATATCTATGTAGTTTACTTAAACTTTTTAAATATTAAATAATATAGTTTATATTATTTTGTTTGTTAAATCTTTTACATTAAATATAAGTACTTAGTACATACAAGAAGGAAAAAATGTGGAACCAAAGAGTTAGTATATATTTATATGCTAGATGGCAGATAATAAGGTTACTCAAATCCTAATTTATTTTGAAGTTTATTTGATATTTTAAGGATATAATTTACTATTAAATGTGAATTGTAATTAAGATATTTTAAATTTAAGTTATTTCTAGTCACTAGGTATATGAAAATATGCTACCTACATCATGGTAGCATGACTAAATATTAATTTGATGAATTAGGTTTAAAATAATTCTTGTGTTATGTGTTTTTTTAAATGTTTTCTGACCTTCTAACCATTATTTCAATTAATCCATTTTAAAATAATTTATATTTCATAATTAACAATAAAGTTATAAACTTTGTTAAATTTCCTATAATTTAAGGTACTACAAGGTTCTATACGGTATAATACTAGTATAATATCTGTATAATATAAAACAAAAATAAAATACCGTATTTTAACATCTCTATCCTTAAATATATATAATACTGTTTTATTTTCATCATGCTTTTTTCACTATGTTTTTCAAATGTGAGCTTTTTTTAAAAAAAGCTGGAAATTACATATTTAATCAAATATTTTACGAAGAACCATTATTATTAAAATTAAATACAATTCTATAGTTTTGTTATAGTTTAGGGTAAACACCAATTTAAAATAATATGACTCGTAATAGTATATAATCCTATAAAATCTATATTAAATCAATATTCAGTCGTTAAAAATTGTACTGTTTTGTGTTTTAATACAATAAATCACCAAACCACACAATGCGTATACAATTAATTTTAAAATAGTTTCAATATGGAAATAAATAAATTAATAAATGCTTAGTCTGGATTATTATTATATTTGTACAGTATGAGTGGTTTAGAACTAAAAATTGATCGTTAGGTATATATAGTTACGATTTTATTGACTGTTTCTACCTGAAGATAAATTTTTAATTCGAAATTTGTCGTACTTTACAAATATAATAAAAATATTAGAACACTCCAGGCTAAGAATTTATTTGTTTATTAATTTATATATTAATTAACGATTGTTAACGATTTAATAATTTTTAATTTTAATTACATTTTTTATTATTTTATTAATTCATTTTCGTTTACTATCTGTTAAAAACCGACTTCTAGCAATACGAATCACGCGATTTTATATCTAATATTTTACTGTTCTAAAAAAAAATTTCTATATTTACAATATACTCATATTATACATTCTAGTTAACGAAAATTAATGTGATTAGTGTATAGATGTAATTACCTTTAACTCAGTGTTGAACCTATTAAATCCGACTAATGAGAAAAATGCGTAACAATAATAATAATATTAGTTATAATAATTATTGTCAACGCAGTACTCGTTTTCTAAATATATTTTCATCGTTATATTTTATGCACTATAATTGTGTACACCGGTCAGCGCTTTTGAGTCGTGTCGTTGCTAACTGTTGACTTCTGCTACTGCTGACCGACCCACTCATGCATTAAATAATTCTCAGCTTGATATATTTTTTATTTTTATTTTTTTTCGTTTTTATTCTACCATGGTCCCCACACCTATTGTTTTTATCATTTCCGGTCGATGATCACTCCTACCACTAAACATTCTGCCTGACGTCATCCTTCTCACCCCATCACCATTACCATTACCACCCACCGTCACGAAGATTGCTTGACCCTCGTCAACAAACGGTGTGGATCGTTTAAAATTATTGGTATGCATGCCGGAAGTTTTATTATTGTACTCTGTTCACCGTGAGTTTTTGCCCTTTTCGATTTGATTTACCTCCACCATGGCACGGGTGCACTTATCACCTATACCATCGGATAATTTTATATAAATTGAACAACCATTCATACATTATACATATATTTATATATTTGAGGTAATATGAATAGTACGTACATAATATAATCGACCAAGGGTGATATAATTTGCTGTTCGAACCGAATTATAGGTGAAGCAAACGGTTTAAAAAAAAAATAATAAATAAAAGCAAAATTTACATTTAACCGTAACTCGTATAAACTATACATAATTCAATCGTAAGTTTTTATATATGTATATATATAAAATAAATACGCTTTACGAAACTACACTATGTATACACCACAATATTCGTATAATATTATAATATATATCTTGCATATTATAAACGTGCAAAGTGTAGACGAGGTTTCTATGTTGGTACAGAACATTATTAAATAAAACAATAATATTGTAATATCATATAATTTGGTCACTAATGTCTATTATAATAATGCTATGATATAAAGTTTGAGCCAACAAAAAATGTGTTTCGTTCAATAACTACCTAGGGGCCGACAATAATGGCAACAACAGAAGAGCTTCAGAGAGTTTATGTTTGAGGGAATGGAAATGGCGAAAGGTCGAACTGCAAGACAACATAGAGTGACACGCGGTTCTTGATGTTATTCATACAGATCACGTATAATTATACTAATGTTAGTATTACTATTATTAAAGTTTGTCAATTTCTGAAATTATCCTCCAGAAGACTTTTTTTTGTGCACAACGTGACCGAACTGTACATTTTTTACGCCACCAAAGTAGACAGCTACAAATTATCCTCCCCCAACACTGCCGATGGACCGCTGTTGATAAATTAATATTGCAACAACGAAATTACAGAATTCTAATTTTTTTATTTATTAATTTACTCGTTCGATCTCCGAAGAATTTTTCATTAATGTCAGCAAACTATAATCGTTTTGTTTTCTTGTATTTTGCATCTGTATGCATAACTTTCAACAGCTTCCAACAAAGTCTTAAAAAAGTCCAAGTAATAAAGTTGTAAATATTTATATTTGTATATACTATAATGTGTAGGTATACACATACAAATTTATAAATAAATTGTACATTAATAATAAGCATTGTTCGTAATATTCATAATAATGGACGTCTACCAAATAAGCAACAGAACAAAACATGATTTTACACTTTGCTATGTATAATGAATGGACATATCCATCATTTTATAAAATTGATAATTGAAAAAAATAGAAACACAAAACTTGGAGAATGTGTGAACGTCATCATTTTTAAAAACTGTACGAATATATATAAAATAATATTGAAACAAAAAATGTATTTTAATAAAAATTTAAGTTTTAAAACTTTTATGCAGTTGAAATGTTCACAATTCAAAATTGTATTAAATAAAATAGTTTTAGGCGTGTTTTGTAAAAGAAATATATATAAGACATTAAAATATTATCATAGTAAAGGGCCAAAATCATAACACAAATGCAAAAGTTTAATTTGAGTTTATTGTTTTTAAGTTCAACTATATTTTTTTACTATGCTTATTATTTTTCATACATTATTCGAATTTTATTTCTTTAAATTTAAATTTATAGCTATTATTATTGCATTAAAATATCATAAAATTTAACTATGGCTTATTTTTATTTATAATGTAAAACTGGTTAAAAAATAACATAATTTTAATTTTAAATAAGTAATTTATTAAATAAATTTGACTTTTTTTTGAAATATTAATCATTTATAATTTATACTAAAATTTCCTCAAAAATAAGTTATTAAAATTGAGGGTTTTAAGTTTTAAATTTATCTACAAATTGTTTTTCATTTGTTTTCACTAAACTACTAGGTTTGACGCCATTAAGTCGGATAAAAATTATTCACTCTATAGATATTTATTGCTTTGTTTATTCTAATACTTAAATTTGTTATTAAAAATTAATTGTTATGTATTATATGTTATTAAATTTAATTAAATGACATTAAAGTTATATTACATTAAGTATACTATAACTAGAATAATAAAATGTGAAACGAGTTGAATAAAATCTAATCAAGTTATTATAAATTAATTTCTATATTAGCCAACTATTTCTGTAAAACATTTTAAAAATGTTGATTACTTTTTATCATTTTAATAAGTTAATTATTTGACGAATTTAAATGTCTTCGTGCTTGAACTGTTAATTGATATTGTTTTCAAGAATTGTCATCTGACATGAGATATAATGGGATAGGATGAGTAGGAATGGCATTAGTAATAGCATAAATATCCCATCGCGATGGCGCATAAAATGTAATATAATTACAATAATGTAATTTTAAAAAACACATTACATATTTTTATGTTACTAAAAATATTATATTGTTAATTTTTAAAGTAGGAAAAAATAAAGTGAATAATAAAATGACCAATATTTAAATTAAATGTATTTTAAATTTAAAGTCGTCGCTTGAATCTATTTTTGTTATTACTAATAAATATTTTTTATAAATAAATAATTTTGCATTTTCATAACTTTTTTTTTGTACTGACTTATAAGAAATGTGATTTTAATTTGTATATAACTACACACGAAATGTTAATTTCCAATTAATATATGAATCTTGATAAAAAAAAAATGTGTATTACAACTATAATAAGTTATAAGTAAATAACGAACCGATTTAATAAAACGTACCATATTATAAAACAATAAATAAGAAACTCAAAATATATCCATTCTAGATGTATTTATATGTTTAACATTAAAAATCTTCGATGTTAAGTAATAAATAACAATAAAAGTAAAAACGTTTTATTAATAAATATATTAAGAGTAAAACATTATGTAATGATACGTATGAATACTTAAGCAAAACAAAAAATGAAAAAGAAAACAATGATTGAATTGATTGAAAATTACAATATTTAGCAGAAAACAATAGTATTACACTAAATTTTATATATTCTAAACAACAAGATATAGAAGATCAAACTGTAAAAAAGAGGATTTTATTATATTAGCTGGATTTAGATCATTTTAGAAACTTTTTTTATTTCACTCACCTAGACTAAACACAAATATACGATGTTTTATTATAACTAATAATTTTATTATAATGATATTATGAATTTCAAAGCAATAATACACCACCATATTTAATAAAAATGACCTGAGTGAAGTTCAATTTATTAGAGTGTTTACTTTATAGTTCAAATAATAAGTACCTATCAATATGAATTATAAGTAAATAATTTTAAAATATTTGAAAAATAATGAAATATAATCATAATATGAAATTATGAAAATTATGCATAAATCTAAAAATCATACATTATTTAATTTCAAAATAAATACAATTTTAAAACAGTAAAATAATACAATTATTATTTTTTTAGGTTTTAATTAAAATGGTTTTTAACACATCATTAATTATATTTGAGTACTTACATATTTTAAAAGATATATCAAAAGCAAAAATAAAATATTTGCATAAGACCAAATTTTATGTAGCCTTTGAATACAAATATAAATTTTCATCAGTCTATCTTACACTTTTGTGATAATACTATTTTCCAATAATTGTAACAGTTAATATTGAAAATAAAAAAGTGTGATATTTATAAAACATAAAATAATATTAATTATTTTAAATATAATAAATATACGATAAATTTTTAAAAATTAAAATTAATTAAAATTTTTGAAATAATATTATTTTATTGGATATAGTAAAATAAGAAATTTAATATAAAATTGATTTATTATGTAAAATTTAATGCAGCTATATTTGACAATAATTGTCAACTGTCCAAATAAGTTTAATATCTCAAAGACGAAAAAGGTTTCATTTATATTATCATTTGATATTTATAACAAAACAAATAACGTTACATTTCATTATATTTATCATTCTACGTATATGAGTACATCTATAAATCGAATTTTTTATTAGCATGTGTGCAACAGCATTTTTCTTTATAAAATAAATCGTTGTTGTAATATTTAAATTTATAATAAGATAAATCTATTTGATATAGGTTTATATTTTATTATTTTGCTAAGACATTTTTTTATAATAAACCATTAAACTGTGAATTTTTCTTTTTCTATTGTCCTATAATAATATAACAGTTTAATGTCACACATTTGGCAATCTTTAGACAGTTATTACGTGAAAACACATAAAAGTAAATTTACGATCACATCATAAATATACTGAGGAAAATCAGTTCAACAAGAAAATTCTAAGAAAAATAAACCGAATATATTTAAAATAACCTATATACGTAAATAAGCTGAATCTGTTTGATTCCATAATTCTAGTCCACAATGATGGCGTTATTGTAATGTATTTTTATATGGTTAGAAATGTACGCTAAAATGAAAGCATATCATACAATTTTATCAAATCATAAGAGAAAGGAACACAAAAATTAAATATTCTGACTTAGTTTCGTTTGTATAAAAAATTAAACTAAATTATTGTTTTTGAATAAATTAATCAACTATTTTGGATGTGGTTTTTTTTTCAAACATGTTATAAATAAATAATTTTATAACAAGAATAACAAGAATTATTATAACAATTATAACAAGAAAAATAATCATGTATTAAAATATTTTAAAATAATGAATAATAATTTTAATAATTATTATATTATATAATATAATAATTGAAATAAATCAGTACATATGAGTTGTCATCAAATTTTAAAAATGATTTAAATTTTTAATATGCAATAATATGATAACACTATAAAAAAAATTTTCATATCTTTATTTAAGAATTTACACTTAATTTTTCAAAATTACTGACTTAAATCATATTTTGCTATATAAAATTCAAACGAAGTCACTAGCACCTGTCCAATTCTATCATACAAATTTATGGAACTTTAAATTTTCATATAACAGGTAGGTCGTATGAATTGGTAAATTGTTACAAGTAAATGTGCGTTCAGCATTCTTAAAGGTCTAGTTTTCATTTAAAAACGTATAAATAAGAAACACTTTTCGAATATGATGGATTTTATTTTTCAGTTTAATTATAACACGATTTTTGCCTTGTTTAATGCAAAATGTACTCTTTTTGCGTGTGAAAAATTTAAACTAAAATTATAAAATTCTTAATATATTAAAAGTTATGATAATATTTTTAATTCTATGGTTTATCTATTTGCATTTTGAATGTACAACATATTAGTTTAAAAATAGTATTTTACGTGTTTTCAGAAAAACAAGCACTCCATAGTATAATAACTAATCCATTATTAGCTATGGAAATGATGCATAAGACAGGTTTAAAATTATTTTAAATATATATTTACATCATATGAATATAAAATTAAATAAAAATTTTATCGTAAAATTAATCAAGCCGCAGTTTAATGTGTATATAATTGTATTATCGATTATTTGCTTGTACTATTTTGATAATATTATTAATTAAAGGAATAAATAACGCGAAATAACTTTTGAAAAATATAAATATACTTATTGTGAAGTAAACCTTCATGAAAACTTATTAGCGACAAACAATGAAAATCATGATGTGGTATTAAAACTGTGGAATTCGATTATACAGTTAAGACAAATTTATTGCTGTTGAAGCGAGATTGAGAAAGAATAGATAAGATTTTTTCCGTTGTTTTATTTTGTCGGCAGTAAAAATCAAGTGAACGAAGAAAAAAAATGAACGCTGGATAGATGATACGAAGGGTCAAGTTGATATTACAAACCAGAATTTAATAATAAAAATATGTATGTGTTGTAAAGGGATGAATGGAGAAAGAGAAACTTTTGACGCCGCCGCGGTTTAAAGGTGTAAATCAAGTAAGGAGGCAAGACATTTTGAGAAAAATGTAGGCGCAACAAAAAAAAAAAAATCATATAAACATATGAATACATATAATATAGGAACATATAAATTGCACAAACGCAATGGGGTCGTTATGGATGTAAAAATGCAGCATCGTCCACGTACAGAGTTAGACCGACAGAACTGCATACTTTATTGTATTCACCTATATATTATTGTAAATATGTACATAATACGAGTGTGTACACAAGTTATATATATATATATATATATATATATGTGTGTGTGTGTGTGTGTGTGTGTGTGAGTGTGTGATGTGTGTTTACATCATACCGTGTATCTTTATGGGGTTTCAATGTCACGTAGTACCCATATCTATAGTTTCCATAATCAAAAAACTTTAAATATATTATTCATATAAAAGTGTATGTAATAATACTTCATACGACTTATTATAAGCTTCTCTATAAAACAGCAACAAGAAAAACGTCAATGGAATAGTCTTACAATGATAATAAAAACACGAATCATTAAAATGTAATAAAGTTACGTGGAATAAATATTACAACTCACACTTTATCATTACTTAAATAACGCATTCACTTACATGTAAGAGTATATGTATATTATAGAACACAGCAATTTTGATTATTTTTATGAACTGGATAAACTGCTAGATTTAATTGATAAGGAAGTTGTAATCGTAAAGGGTACACAAAAATTTTCTAAGCTGATTTTTACATTGTTAATTAATTAAATAGATAAAACTTGGTAGGTAGTAATTAAAATTAAAATAATATATTTTTGAATTACTATGTTTGTCTATTATAAATTATTATCTCCATAATACATACATATTATATCTATCATAGCTCTCTACAGTGAATATAATTATCTTAAAAATAAGTTACAAATACAAATTACAAACAGTTATAAAACGTATAGCCTTTCTATTTGACACATCATGGTATTCCGTATATTTTAATTTTACCCCGACACTTCTCACCACGATTTTAAAACAATTGAAAAACTCCTAACATTATATCACTTGATTATTACAAAAAAAGGTGTTATGACACTTATAAAACAGTTGTTTAGTCATAGAAATTTAATAGATTTTAAAATTAATAGTATAATTCACTATGGAAATCTTTATAAATCAAAATGATGGAAGGTACATATCGAACTACGTAAGTGTCGTATAAGAATTAGTAAAATTTATGCGAGTTCAAAAAAATCGTCAAATCTATATAGGAATATACATTTATATATAAGTGTACATGTAAATGTTTATACGTGTATCGTCATCGTCAATAAACTTAATTTGGCAACGGCAAAATATGCACATCCATTATTCATGGGATAAAGAGAAATATTGGACAAACATGAATAAATTACAAATTTATGCAGAGTGAAAATTGGGGAGCTCTGCCACCAACGGACGATTGTATTAACTGTGCGTGAGTTTGTGTGTATTCACAGAATATAACGTAAGACAGTATCTCGCCGGTATGGCGTTATTGTATACTTTTGATCTCTTATTCGCCATCATCACCACCACTACCGTTCTCGGCCGTCTTCCAACGCGCATCTTTCGCCTCCATATGCCTCGACGTTCTATGCAATTGTTTACAAACTTTAGAGTTCAGACAGACAACGCGCTAAAATTTCCACCAAGCGTATTAACAACTATAAATTATATGCACAAATAGTTAGTTGTGTATCATATCTATAAATAAGTGTGCGTGTAGCTTGTATAATACAAAAAACGCATAATATTATAAGAACAACACCACGCGACTTTTAAAAATACCTCTACACATTCTTGAACACGATGCGTGGCAGAAGTATTATACTCGTACGTTTTGATTTTAGATATAAGATTGACTAGATATAAGATTAGATATAAGACTATATTAGTATTAATACATTAAGTTTATTCCCGTTGTATTAATTTTTTATAATTTCTCTAATTATCTTTACTTAATGTTTGGAATGCCCATTTTAAGAAGAAATTGATTCACGTGCCTTGTTCCAATTGTAATAAATAAATGCGTTCCCATTTCTTTTAAATATTTTTTTTTTTTAGAATCCGAGTGGTTGAAAAATTATATTATTTTTGTGGACAACAAATCAGAAATTATTATCTGATTTTTTAAATCAATATCTTTCCTGATAATTAATTGAACCCAAATTGAACTTAAAAGGTGTCAACTTTTGATTTTTTTAAAAAAAAATGCGGGAAAACAGGAATTTTTATCAAAATATATTTGGTTTATTCATATAATTGTTATCATAGTTATATAACCTTCGTTTATATTCTCATATTAACTTAATATTATTAAGTACCTTGTATGAATAGATATTAGAAAATGAAATAGGACATGACGTCTTTTCAGCCGTAATCAATGATTCCAATTAAGGCCAAATCATTTTTTACCTTTAACCATTGTTATTTTATATTGAATAGAATATAAATATTTTATTACCAAGTCTAATATTTAGTAAAAATAGTATGCGTTTTTTTTCGAACGGAAATTTACATTGATGTATTTAATAAACAGGAACTCTTTCCAATTTTTTTATTACTATATTTAAAAAGGAACTCGTTCCAAACTTCGGTCTAATAAAAATAACGCGTTTCTTACCAACTCTGTCCATACTACTATATTATATAAATTATATAAATCTGTATAGGATCAAAAATATTGATACAATTTGATTATATTTTATGCGTAAATAGTTTTATGTTTCGATTTTATACTTAATTACCCATTGAATCAGTAGAATGTTGATTCAAAACAAACTGACAACAGTATTTTAACCTTGTTCGTTTTGTAAATAAAATTTTTATGCGACTTAAATAGTATTTGAAGGGCAAAAAATGATTTAAAAAAACTTTAATAACGGAATGTTTGATAACTGTAGGTTCAATATTGGTCTTGTTCACGATTTACAGGTTGAAGACCACAACATTCAATAATACTGTTGTTAAATAGATTAGTTCTTAATTTATCAATACATCCATAATTTCTTATACTTTTATTATTTTAAATTTGAAATAATAAAACTATACAAATTTTAACAGTGGTAAAATATAATTATTGTAAATTAACCATAAGATAGTTTAATTAAAGTTGTTTAATTTCTTTAATCGAGTTAAAAAATTGATGTATAAAAGAAATGATTTGATTTCAAACACAGTGGTTATAAATTATCATAGAATTTACGTTTTATTATAGAATAGACATTTTTTAAACTGACAAGTGCATTTTTCATAAGAAATTATTTACGTTTTATTATTCCAACTGTCTCATATGGCGTATGTGATAATTCATCATCGGGTGGAAATATAGAATGATAACACATTCGTTCAAAAAGCAAACTTAAAACAATGATCTAAATATTGTATAAAGTATACATTATATATAACTAAATAGTATTATATATAGTATATTTTATATACACTATATATACATTTATATTATATATAAATATATATTTATATATTATATTTATATATATATTTTTTCCTTAAATTTATAATCTTGGGGTAAATGTATTATATTAATTTATGTTATACCATGAGATAATGAATAAGCCAACATGTTATATATAATATTTTATATTCAATTAAAATTATCTTTTTTAAACTTCCAACATATACATTTATATTCTCACTTTAAATTCTGAGGGAAATCAAGTTTTCAAACAATTATTCTACCATGAACATTATTTTTTGTATCCGTGTAAATGAATTATTATGCCTGGGCATTAGCGAGTTAATAAGTTAAAAGCCAAGTTAATTTTACTTATTAACTTAACTCATTTCCTTAGAAATTAACTTGAAATTAACGTATTATTTATTCAATTATCCAAATTAAGTTAATTATGATTTTCAAGACCAGAAAAATATTTTTGTAAAACACAGCATTCGATACCAAGTTCATGGAATTTAGAAAAATATAAAAATAAAAATGTCGAAGAATTTTTAGATAAGACCATAATACTTATCTCGGTATTAACAATTAAAAGGGGTCCTACCAGTCTCGGGAAAAGTTCTCAACCGTTTTCAGACTATTGAGTAAAAATAACCATGCCACTCATGAATTACATTACAATTGTCATGAAAAGTGGTCGTTAATTTATATTACAAAAATAGGTATATACTATCATTGACTAAATAATTCTTAATAATAATTGTACTCTATTATTATTAGAATTATTCCATAATCTAAGATATTATTAAATAAGAATGTTATTATTAAATATTATTGAATAAGAGAAGAAATTTAATAGCTAATCAACATATGAGATGGCTCTTTTATTGAGATTCAATAGGTATTTTAATTAACCTGTTTATTATATTGTTTTATTTGTTTGGATTTTAATAAAATTAAATAATAATATTATATATTTAATATATATTTGTATCAACTGTATACATTTATTGCCTATATAATTTTACAGTTACACTTTCAGTTGCAGTAATTATTTTTGTTTTCATACTATTATTGAACATTAAAACGTACACTTTTTTTTAAATTATATTTATCTTATGTAATTATGGAAAATGAATAAAAACCAAAGGTATATAAATTACCATACATTTTATTTATATTATATGTATCCCTTATATCAGCGTTTAAATTAAATTTTTTTTTGTTTTTTTAATTAACTTAACTTATTAATTGAAGTTAAGTTAACGATATTTTTTAACTTAATTTTTAACTTTATTGATGTAATGCTTAGGTGCATTAACTGATTTGTTAACTTAATTGAATATGAACTCAATTAACTTAACTAAGTTAGAAAATATCATTAACTTGCCCAGCCTTGTGAATTGTACTAACAGCATTGTTCTGATCATCACAACATTAGAGGTTTCAGATAGGAAATATTTTCCATTTGGTACTTAAATGGATCATTTTAGGAACTTTAAAAAATTTCTCTTAAAAATATAACTACCATAAAATTTTGATTTCTTCTGAACTACAATAGATATTTAAAAATTTCAATTTTTTTTTTTTTTTTGCTTTTTTCGTATAATGTTGATAAAATTATTTTGTTTTAACAAAAAAGATTGAAAATTTAATACTAAGTTCCTCTTATATGTTTTTTTATATTAAATAGAAAAAGTGAATGACATATCAAAATAAAATTTATGAAAGTTTGAATATTAAATTTTGACTTAAGTAGAACAAAAATCATAAAAATCTGCTACATTTTTATAGTTTGAAATTCATTAAACTTTACAATTTAATGTTAAATTTAATATAATATTTTTCTTTTTATAAAAAATAAAAATCACAAAAACGTATTATAAGCACTAGAAAATTAAATATTGATGAAATTAGGTATTTAAATGAACTTTGACTATATGATAATAATTATTGAGTTGTTTTATAAATTTTAATCGTAATAATTCTATGCATTTACTGAGTACTTATATTGGTATTTTATAAATACTAGAAATTATTAATTAAAAAATAAAACTACCTTATCAAGAAATTTAATTTTAATAACATGTAAAAATTTTTAGAAATATAAATTTTCCATCCAACCTCTTTCACACAGAATTGTTTTTTCTTAGAATAATGATACATTGGTTACAATTTTAAAAGACCAATGTATCATTATCATTCACCCGTCTCTGTATTTCACCAGACATGGAGCTACACACATTTTTGTAATTTAACTGTATTGATATTAGTAATTATGTATTATATTGTCCCTTAAATAACATTTCAAAAAGACAGTTAATAAACAATGTCATCCAAATATTTATAGTAGTCGCCTAAACTACTAGGAAACTAAAATAGTTATCAAATTTTTTATCTGCAATGAAATGATTCAATGATATAATACGTGATCTATTTTATTATGTTATACAACAAAAAACTTTTAGAACACTCGTTTTCCCTGAGAAAGTATTTAGAAATGTTCAAGTAAAAAAAAAAAAAAACACTTCATCACTGGAAAACCGACAGATATTAAGTGAGTATGGAACCCAAAATTCATCATGTTAAAGCATACACTGTACAGTTGTATAATATTTATACTATTACTTATATATTCGTATGAATTACGTAAAATATTTCAAAAGCAATTAATACATTTCAATTTTTTCCTATATAGATACACTAATTCATTATGCTACACAGCTTTAAAATTATTTTATATAAACTACATGTTTAAAATGTAATCATTTTACTTTATTTTATAGATATGATTTAAAACAAAATTAAGTTACTTATTATTAATAATTACTGCAGTTAATATAACATAGTCATTCAATGAACACCAATACTAACCATATATATACTAACCATATTATACTACCATATAATAACTAACTAACCAATACTATAAACTCTACATGCCGGCATACAAGAAGACACATTTTAAGTAAATCTTTGAGATATATCTTTGCCAAAATCAAAACATGTGTTAAAAAACACATTTGTTTCTACATCGTATTATGTTTTTGTTTGATTCGTCTTTCTATCGTTTAACGTTTTCCAAATCTTATCAGTTTAACATTAGGTCTTACTCAGATTCCTATCCAGTTATCATTAATCAAACAAAACGTCATCCACACTTCCAAACTATAATTCCCTTTCGTATACAACTATACAAGTAATCATAAAAAATTTTTTTTTTGCTGATCTAAACGTTTTCCCAACGATTTTAATGTGTAGCAGTATGTGTTTACAGAAAAGGCAAAAAAAAAAACTCGATTTTGCGAAGTTGTATACATGATATTTAGGAGGGTGCGAACTAGGGGGAAAAAGAAAGCGCTTTGAATCTGTTCTAGAAAACTTGCATGAAACAAAGTCCCTAAGTGAATGGGCAGTAGTGTGTATGAGGGCGGAGATGAAGAGAAAAGTGTTATCGATTTTTATGTGAAATGGTCCAAGAGAAGGTAAGATTACAACAAGCATACACATTGATCATCTCTTGTATATATGTGTATGCGAATGTGTGTATGCACACGCCTACATAAATGCACATCGTATGAACAACATTATAACCTGTTTTAAAGCACCCTAATATTTTTCATCACGTTAACAGTACATAAAAAAAAATATATAAAAATTGTATACAATTTATATTAAACTATTCCAAGCCCACTATGAACGTAATTAATTTTTAAAAATGTGTATTATATTATTATTATACAGTGTTTCTATTCTAAAATTAATTATTAATTATTATCAATTGAAAGAAGGTAGAATTTAATTGTATTTCTTAAAATTGATACCAAAAACTAAAGTAAGTACTAATATTACGCCATTCATCAACTTAAATCTATTAATATGATTTGTATTTTACTTATATTAAATGGTACAACACTACTCAGGATAAATCTAGACTAATGTTCAATTTCTAACCATAAAAATTTTTTAAATCTGTTATAACATGTTACTACTAGTATTAGGAGTATGGTTAAACTCAAGTTTACCCGGCTAATCACAAGTTTAGCCACTGCGTTTGGCTAATATCTAAATAAAATTATCCATACAAATAATTAAACGGTTTAAGTCATATAAAAATTCTTTTATTTCTTCTCTTATTCAATAATATTTAATAATATCATAGATTATGGAATAATTTTAATAATAATAGAGTACAATTATTAAGAACTATTTAGTCAATGATAATATATGTACCTATTTTTATTATATAGATTTACGGCCACTTTTCATGACAGTGGTAATTTAATTCATGAGTGGCATGTCTATTTTTACTCAATAGTCTGAAGACGGTTGAATACTTTTCCCAAGAATAGTGGGACCACTATTAATTGTTAATACCGAGATAAATATTATAGTCTTATCTAAAAATTCTTTGACATTTGTATTTTTATATTTTTCTAAATTTCATGAATTTGTTATCGAATACGGTATTTTACAAAAATATTTTTTTGATGTTGAAAATCAAAATTTACTTAATTGGGATAAACGAAAAAATAATATGTTTATTTCAAGTTAATTTGTAAGGAAATGAGTTAAATTAATAAGTTAAGTTAATTTATTAGTAATGAAACAAGTTAAGTTAATAAGTTAATTTACCTTAACTTTTAACTTATTAACTCCTAAATTCGAAAATAAGATGTACCTATAAAATATTAAAAGCTGGTACTACTTACAAACTTGAGTCAGTAATTACGGAAGATTATTACGGACTGTCTCTATTGAGCATACACTATTGTATGCAACTGTATGCATATGAATTTTACAATCAATATCAATTTTAAAATAATATCAAAATGCACACAACAGTGTACAATATTTATATTATTGAAAATATTTTACTTACCACGTGCATGGATCACCTCAATACAACTACCCAACATATCAATATTCATTAAAAATTACAGTTTAAAAATACTGTATTATTATTGTAAATAGCTTTAAATTTTGAATTTACCTATGGCTAATGTTATTTAGTCATTAGCCGATAACAGCTGGATAATGTTGGTTTTATTGGTTAGTGTTAAGATTATCCATTTGTTTTTGGTGGCTGAAGTCCAAAATGTTGACATTAGTCATAAAAATTGTCTAATCTTAATATTAGCCGGCTAATATTAATAGTAGCCGTCCTTCGATACTAGCCGAAACATATATATATGTTATACATTTATATTTTACATTTATGCAGTTAAAAACTAAAAATTTAAATTATAAATATATAGAATATATAGAATTATAATAAGAAATATGTGTGATAAAATGTTTGAAAATATTTAACTTGAGTTTAATGTTTTGAACACAAAATACATAATATTTGTAACATTTGAAGTACATTATTATTGATAATAAAACGTTATTTCAGTATACTGCATAATATGTATCTCGTATTTAAGTGGAAGTTTATGGAAATAAAACTGAACGTTTTGTTGGGTTATTTAGTATACTATATAAAGCACTTCAACTTATATGAATATTTATAATAAAAACAAAATGAACGCATGTATATTATGTTTTGAAGTTGAAAATAATATTATTTTAAGTGGGTATAAATTATACTCTCAATAAATTATTTGAAAGTTAAACTATTAATAAAAATGTTCAAACAAATATAAAAGATTTAAATTAAAATATTCCACAGTATAATCTAAATAACAAAAATAAATCTACTAATATCAATTTATTAATATTTTATTATAATGTGAAGAAAAAATTAATTTTAAAATGATTATTTAAGTGTTTCTAAATACATTATCTATATATTTTTTCATCAAAATTCATATATACTGTGCTAATTTTTTAGTTAATTTAAATCTACAAAATAACTTTTCAAACATAAAAATAGAGTTTAAAAATATTAAAAGTCAGTTATAACATAAAATAGAGTATTAACTGAATTTTGATACATTTGATCGAAATTTTTATAGTATAAAATTATATTTAAATATAAAACTAGATTATAGGTTTTAAATGTTAATGTAATTAAAATGCGCACATATCATTTCACTATTTCAAGAATAAAAGTTTAACACAACTTTAACAATAAATTATAATGATCTAATCTAAAACTCCCATTGCTAATGTTCTGATACCTGAGAAAATTATTTTCTGTTAACATAATCTTATACTATTAAACGTACTAAATGTTAAATATATTGACTGAGATTTGAAAAATAAATCAATCGTCTACAGGTAATATTTATTAAACTAGAACGAATATCATACTGTGATCATTTATACATACTCTGAGGTATTACAAAATATGTAAATGATATTTATTACCAATTTATTTGGAACTTATACAAAAATAATGTAAAGAATATTTAATAATCTTCAAAATAGTTACCTAATTATATACTATACGTGTAACTGTATTAATAATACAATGTATTTGAATTCAATACAAACTACAATACTACATTAAAGAATTTACAAAAACGTAAAATAATTAATATTAGCTGAATTTCAATAATACACAAACTATATACACATTTTAAAAATTTTAAATATATTTAAACAAATATCATAATTTTTTAAAATTATTTACGACGTATTATAACGATAATAAATAATTATTTCTAGGATTTTTATAATCCTAATTAATATTGTTCATTCTACATATCTCGTAGGCATTAAAAAAAAAACACATAGTAACTATAAAAACTTAGCAATAAAAAATATTACTTAACACAAACATTGTGAATTATAAAATATTATGAAAACTACATTATGTATCATAAATTTTAAATTATTAGTAGTATATAAATCATAAATTTACATCATTTTATTTATCATTATGTAATATATAAAAATTATACTTATAACGAGGCTTATAATCTCTATTTTTTTGAAATGTATTAGCTTTCAATGAAAATTGCAGGTTTTAACAATTTTCTTTTTAGCAATGAAAAAATTAAAATTTATCAAAAATCGATGTCTCATAAATTTTATCAATTTTTTCAATTTTCGATTAATTTTTTTCAATTATTTTTTATTTTGAAACCTAGATAAATAATAAATTGTATAAAATAAGTATTATCTTATTAAAATTAAAAAAAAAAATTCGAATGCTGCGGAGAAATTTACAAAATAACCTCTCAAACGTATCAAATAGATAAAATATCCTATTGAAAACTAACTTCCCCCTCCTCAAAAAAAAAAAAATAATGATAAAAATACACCATAGTGAAATGACACATTGCTTATTTCACTCAGCATCAAAATTAATATTGTAAATCTTGGAGTTACATATACATATTTTTTTTTTTTTATGAAAATAATGTGTTCTCTAAAATTTCAATTTGTCTAAGATAAGTTTTTTTATCAATAATCTCTGTTTATTGCAAAATAAAATGAGTATAATATGAGCATTATATTTAAATTTATAATATTATACATTTAATTTAAATAAAATATTATATAATTAATTGTTCTATATTATTTCTACCAATGTATCATTATATTTTTACATGGGTTTTTTCAAATAATATCTTATATTAATAATTTTATTTTTATTTTTTTATTAAAATAATTAAGTTAATTATTTTTCTTGCAGAAAATAAAATACCTAGTATTACTTCAAACCAAAACCCTTGGGAAAACGGAATTTTAAACAACGATTCTGTCATTCATATTTTTCAAACCAAACTTGTCAAAATAGAAAACTTTGTCTATCATTATTCGTAAAAAAAAAAGTCATATGCAACTGAATATCTCAGTACTCTCTCGTACTGGTAAATGGGTTCACATAAAAACACTAATAAAGAATTCAGATAAAAAAAAGTCAGTTTAATAAATAAAATTAGCGAATTTAATATGTTGATTCGATTTTGATGTACAAGTATAATATATTTAAAATTAGAATTATCCATTTCTTTTAATTGATATTAACGTAATATTATATGTAAACAAAATAAACATTACCAAAGGTTCTCTTAACATATCTTTTATAATTTTGATGTAAAATATATATTATATTATATATTTATTATATACTATTATATAATAATAGTATAGTAACATTGTAAATTTAAATTTTAATGTATTAATTTCTATGAAACTCATGTGAGTTTTATATTAACAATTTTCGTGAAAACTATGTCCATCATATATGAAATTCCGAGTATTGTTAAATATATAAGTAGTTAAATATATCATGTATGGATTATAAAAAATTGTGTCTAAATAAAAGTTAGATATTACTTAATTACAATTTGACTATCCATATTAATATTTTATTCTTATTACACATTTTAATGTTTAGAATACATAGGTAAAATATATTTCTATAATTTTCGATACTTTAATATCCAAAACATAAATATATATAATGCATCGATAAATACGGAAAGTTGCCTAATATCCAGTGTTTATGTTTAGTACGGAAATATATTGCAAACAAAGAATTTGTGATAGTAAAATAATAATCAATTTGTAATATCGTAGGGATTATTAGACAAATATATTAATAATTTTCAAAATATTTGTATTATAATTGTTAAAAACAACAATTTCATATATATGATTCAAAATTAAAGTATAATAATATTGTTGATTATATTATGATTTTCTCAAAAATCAATAGATTAATATTTTAATGCAAAATGTACCATATTAAAAAGAAATTTCTATTTTCTATTTATATATTTTATATTTTATTCCATTATATTTTTGTTATTTTTTAGTTTCAAAAACAAAAAGTAAATTATATATCGTAAAGAATCTTAACACAAAAATATCTCAACTTCTGAATTTGATTTTCGTAAGATAATTTCTTATTTGACATATGCACTTCGATTTAATAGTAATATTTGGCTTGAATTTTTCAAACAAAACAGCCAAGATTATATGAATTTTCAGTGTGCAGTTATTTTTTGTGAAGCTACCTAATAGTTAAGTATATAAAACTCACTCAATAAAAAATGCAGAATTGAAAATCAAAATTGAAAAAGAAATAGTAATGATCCCTGTGGAGATTTCGTAGTCATATGTTTTTATTCAAAGAATTCAAATATAAAAACTGATACTGTCATAAGAGCATTGGTTTTAGAAATTATGATTTTTACCATTGAACCCTTAAATAAATTTTGAAAATATATTTTTCTTTCATTTTAGAGAAAGTTATTTCAAAATACTTTCTTTCTCTTGCCCATTCTATTCCACAAATAGTTTTATATTCATAAATAAAATACACACTTAAAATGATTACGTTCGCAAAAAAAAGAAAATAATATTATGATCTCTAAGCGATTTTAGAAGTGTTATAATCTAATTTCAAAATAAAATATCAAAGTAAGTGCAATATTCGTTTTATATAGGGATAATGATTAAGTTACGGTAGAATGATTTTTCGATTTCTTTAATTATTTCCATCATCCATCTTCTCTATTTTTTCTTTATGATAAATACATAACCTAAATATAACTCACAAATAATTTGGTAAATATAATATAATTATCACTATATATATAAATTATAACTATGAAAAACTAATTTCAAGAAATTTTAAAACATATCTTATTACTGACGGATACATCAAATTATACAGAGTATATTATTCAAAAAGTAAATTTATTTTTTTAAAAATACATTATATAATTAATATCACGCAAAAGTATGAATTAGGAAAATATTAATATTAACCCTTAACTGGTATCGTGGGGTTCAAGAATACCCCGTTAAAATTATTTTTTGCTATGAAATTTATCTATTAATTTCTAACCTTTTATTCCTAAATTTCTTGTCAGATGGCACTGTTGGGAGCCTTCCTTCTTTATAATTAATGTTATTTTAAGATTTTAAGTCATCACACTTACTCATTATACCTTGTTTGTATAGATTGTAAATTTACTAATTTTAATAAAAAATAAAAAAAAAACCTTTTATTCCTCAATCATATGTCTCAGTGTGGTATACATCGAAAATATTTAATATTCCATGATTGTGTTATGTGGTATAATGAGTGGTAAAATACAATTGAGGACGCTATTTTTAGTAACACGATTGAGAATGCTCAATATTTAATTTTTTTTCCAACGTTGCCAAATTTAATGGAACAATAATTTGAGTACAATAATCGGCTATCGAACGATTAAGAAAATTATACCTTTTGGCTGAACTGATATGGTTGATATTTATTGGATTAACCGGATGTTATTAGTAACTTAAATACCAGATACATATACGAGATACCTACAGGCGTCGTAGTCGTCGCAAAAACGTCAACGAAGTATTCGTCAGCTTATAAAATATATTACGTAGCGCATTCCTTTTCATCAAATAATGAAAAATAATGAAATTAAAATTATACGAAGTGAACGTGGTGAAAATCTAGTATTATTATATAGTAATAAATATCGTTTTATTTAGAAATATAAGGACACAAGCGATATTTAGAGTATGTTTGAATACAATAATCTGCTATAACTAATTTATAGATACCTCATTTTTCTTTACATATTTTATACATATTTTTATAATTCTACATTTTTGAAATTTTTTAAACATATTTACTTTACATATATATATATATGACAATATATATTTTACATATATGTATGAATTTTTTCAAAAATATTTGTTAAATGATAAATTATAAATTATATGGCAACGTTGCACATAAAATCATTCTCAATCGTATTCGTTTTTGGGTTTTTTTTTGGGTCTTAGTGATAAGTGCTTTGTTAATTTTAAGTGTTCTCAATCGTTGGGCCAAAAAGGTATATAACTTTCTCAATCGTTCGATAGCCATAATAAGTTATCAAAGCAACGAGTCTCATATTACCCTATTATACCATTTGTGTATAAATTTTTTTTTTTTTGATAACAAAAACGTTAAGACTTTTTTAGTTCAAAATGGCTGTTTTAAATTATGTTGATATTGAAAAACTTTAGATATTGTTTCTGATAGTGATTTAAGTGATAATTCATACATTATAAGTGATCATTTAATAGTATCTGAATTCGAAAATAGTAATAGTGACAATGAAGACGATGGTAGTTCTTAATAGTAAGTAGCAATAGTTCTTCAGATACACATGCAAGATCCTTAAGATTTTATTATGATAAAATAGATGTAAGTGAGCTAAAATAGATGCAACTACTCGATCATACATACAACGACAAAATATTATATCTCATTTATCAGGAGTGATTGGTAAAGCTAAAAATAATAAACCAATAGACGATTGGTACATGTTTTTTGACCATGAAATCTTCCAAATAATACTTGAAAAAATTACAGAATTGAGTGTAAAATATGGTAAAACTGCAACGTTCGTAAGCTATTTAGAATGATTGAATTCAAAATAATTATAAGTTTACTTTTTTTGTCGGGCGTGTTCAAATCAAATTAGAATAATGTTAATGAAATTAGAAGATATTTGTTTACTATTTGCTACTGGTGTTTCAAACCGTAATATTTATATTTTTTATGATATTTTTAGATTGAATTCCAATTGGTTCAATTAATAAAAAAATTTCAATTTTAAATTTAAAAAAAAAGTGTTTATTATTCTAATGCTTTATGATGTACAACATTCTTAGTTTTTTATTCTTGTGCGTATAAAAATAGTTTTATTGATATTCCAACTCGGGAACAGGCGACATAAACTGGTCATGTAAAAGACGTGGATTTTCAAGATTAATGCCACAAACATTAAGCGACTGCTCTTCAGATTTATTTATTGACATTGAAAATGCTAGCCACAATGGAAATTGCAACCGTTTATAGTCGAATGGCATGTCGTTCGGTATCAAAGGAATTTGTGGAATCAAAACGACTTCGTCTTTGTACTTCCTTTCCAAAATTGTGGCTTCGATGACGTTGTCCATTAATTTCTTCACCACAAGTCGAGTGCCATTACAAAAACGTGGCTGGTTTATTTTCCGCAACATAATGATTACCGACCTAATTTCTAATTGCAGATTATGAAGTGGTAATCTAAGTAATTCCATCGAATTTAAAAACTCTGTTGGATAGATAACCACCAAATAACCTTGGTGATTTACGGAATCAATTGATTTGTATGTCATTAATTGGCCAGCTATCTTAATTTGAATTTGAAAATTCATTTCGTTGACATCAAAGTTTTTTGTAGCCAATATAACTCTTTAGCTCAACTATACATGATCTTTGTTATTTTGAACAATATTTAGGAAAATCTTCTCGATGAGTTAATTCTTAGTTTCAGTATAGTGACAAAAATTAGTAGAAAATATAATACTCGTAGATCCAGACGATTAGTCAATAGTTATTTATTTATATTTTAATATTTTTTAATATTCACATTATTCGGATAATATGAAGACTATCCGTAATTTGTACTTAACCCATAATATATAAATATATATATATATATATATATATATATATATATATAGATTTTTGATGAATTTACTTACTTATAAATATAATTAGAAAGTTGTATGTATTGTACAAATTAATTTAAAATTTTTTTTATGAATTTGAATAATTTGAAGATCAGCATTGTAATAACCGTTTCCTAAAATGGACATAATAGAAAACCGACGCTGACAAATTATTTCAAATAAAAAAAATTGGTAAATTAAAATATCAATTTTAATTATCAATGCTATACAAGGCTTCGAAAATTTTTTAATTCGTACCTTATGATTAAAAATAAATATTAAATTATGTATATCCTTTTTAACTCTAAATTCAACATATTATACTCAAATATAATATATAAGCTGAATAAAAAGGGTTTATTAAAATTGTGACTAATAATTGTTATGCTCTCAAGTTTTAAATGTATAACAAAAAATAATATTTTAGTATATAAATAAAAAAATTTATAAAATTCATAGTAAGATTCTTTAGAAATTAAATTTAATCGAAGGACATAAAAATAGAGTAAACAGTAATAAGTCAAACTTTTAAAAAACGAATGTGTGTGAAGAATTGATTTTCCATCATCTGACCTTAACGAGAATACGCTTTCTTCAGCACTTCAGTTAAATGTACAGATTTTTTTCTAAAAAAAAAGAAGTTTAGTCAATTTTAAACGAGTATATTAAATAAACCATGACTTACTAACCTAAACTTACTTCTATAAAAAAATTAAAAACTCTAATATGAAGATATAATTAATTATTTGGATGGAAAACTACTATGATGCCAGAATAATGTAAAAAAATCACTTATTACTTATTATCAGAAATAAAAGAAAACAGTGATAAGCGATAAATATATATATATATATATAGCACAAATTTAATTGTTTATATTTCGTTCGTGATCATAATGTTTTATTTTTCAAAAAATCAATAACATACTTAATTAGTAATCATAAATTTTAAATAATTAGGCATCGAATCAAAATATTATTTTATACTTTATTATTATATCATAAAAATAAAAATAAATAGTATGAAAATTTCAATTAAAAATGTTTATATTCAATTTCATATTTTTTAAATATTTTATTCAATAAATATTAATCGAGTTTCAAATCAGAATGCTAGATCCAGTCTGCCAAATACATCATATTTCATATTTAAAATAAACATATATTTAAACATAATTATTCTTTTAATGATAACTTGTTAATGTAAAACCTTTTAAGAAGTTTTTTAATTCAGTAGATAATCATTTTACTTATAAATTATTTTAATTTAATTTAAAAGTAATTATTTACGTTGCGGTTGATTCATATTTTTTGTTCCAAAATAAATAATCCTAGAAATATATGTATGCAACTCAAAGTCAACAACAATTTAGAACTGTAAAGTTTTTGGATTTCTTCGTGAAGCAATATCAGTTCAATATGACATACATAAATTCTATTTAAAAAATGGCATAGAATTCCAAAATTTATATGAAGTTCATCATTTACCGTCTATTACCCGATTTACATTTGAGGTAGTAACTACAGTTTAATAATTCAAAATATTGTCATAATGTTCTTACATTCATAAATAGGATAATTTTTGTATAAACCAATAAAATTATTATGTCCACCGTTTATTCATTATAGCGTTTCATAAGAAAATTATATCAAATTATTCATGAATAAACAAGTAAAAATAATTCGACAACACCACTGAATGCTTGTACATATGTGATAATGAGAACGTCCCATTAACACCCCAATTTAAATACCATAAATAATACTGTGAATGTTGAAGAAATCCATCCAATCAATCCATTTGATGAAGTGTTGCATAAAAACTATATTATTTACTTATTTTAAAAATATTTATAGTTAATATTGAAAAATGGTATAACTTATATGTATTAGACATTATTACCGAAGACTTTTGAATAAAAAAAAAATAAATTTAATATTTATTCCTTGAAATTTCTTGAAAATAGGACATGAGCCAAGATTTTCAGTCAAACATTTAGGTAAACATCACATTATTATCATATTATAATCTATTAAGTTTGCAAAAAGCTCCGAGTGAAGTGGAATGGCCGGTGTATAAATTACAATATTAAACATAAATTTCGGAATGTATTGCAAGGTACTGAATAAAATCGATGGAAAACTCGTTAGTTTATCGTTATCAGATTTTGCATTCTACGAACATTCACGTTGGACCAAAACCTAATATCAAAATAATCTTAATAGTAGTAAAACCAATTAGAATAATTTAGCTGACCAAAATACCCGAGAATAAGTAGTAAAATATGGGTAACACGTAAATGCCAAGTTCATTAGGCACAAAATTAAATTACACCCGTCAATCTCTATAGTGGTTACCAATACTAACAAAATCGTTTTTCTGATTTACTATACTATACAATTTGGGCATATTAAATACCATAGTAAAAAATATTCTCATAATATAATAAAATCAAAAATAACTGAGTGAAACTAGAAATGTATTGTTTGTAACATGTTTTTTTTTTACGGATGGTTTCTACACGATTTCAACCAGCTTATCAAAAGGAAAGTTGTTTTTTTATAGAAAACGTTTGCTAGTTACTTTCAAGAGGTCATTTTTTAATTTTAAACCACTTTCCAAATAACTAAAAAAAACTGACAAAAAGTTACAGTAAGTAAACGGACAAATGTATAGGATATGGGTTTTTGACCAAATCGAATTTATTTTTCGACGGGAATCAAAAAAAAAAAAAAAAATCGAAGAAACTTGACATTTTCACTGAATGATAACAAAACCGATCTTAAGAGATGTTATAATGTCCAAAAAAACTTAATTTTTATAAAGCTATTAATATGTTTTAAATATTTACTTTTTAAGAAATAATTTTAATTAATTTGTCGATGTTGTTAAAATAATTTAAGTTTCACAAAAATGTCTGAAAAATTTAAAAGTTGATCAAAAAAAATCTCTTGTAAAGAAAAATATCAAATATCTATAATTTCAATATATTTTTATAAGAACCCATTTAAATTTTAAATTTTGACAATCTTCTACAAAAATCACAAATATCTGCAATATTTTTGTAATAATAATGTATAAAATATTTAACTTAAATACCTAAAAAATGACAGTCGAATAGAATATTTTTAACAAGTTATTATTTTCAGTATTCAATATAAAAACATTTTAACGGAAAGTCGCAAAAAAGTTTTATGAGAAACTTATAGAATTGAATTTTAGCGAAATACTCATTTGGTACTGATACTAATATAGTATATCTGATATATACATTTATACAAGTATACAAGTAAATATAAATATAAAAAAAGGATATTAGTTACTTTGTTGTCTTTTATAAATTATTAATTGTAGAGACTTGAAACAATTACTGAATACTCATATTAATATTATTTAGTGCTTATACAATGAGACTAATTAAAGCAAATTTAAAAGTTTTACGTTTTACTTAAATATTATTTCTTTTTTTTCTTCACCACCAATCTGATTACGAAATTAAAAAGTACTGATACTTATAGAGTAATTTATATTATAATTTATATTATATTTAGGCATAGCTGCTGATCTACTCATTATCTTTACTTTTTGAAATTAAGGATACTATGATTTCAAATATAAATATAAAAATAATTAGTCATCAGTTTCTGTTTCTTATCTAACCTTCGTTACCAATTAAGTCAATTAGAAGACTAACTTATAATGTAAGTATAAAAAATTATTTCTATATGTACCTATTAGATTTTCATATAATAATGTACAAAAATATGTAAAATAACTATATAGGTTTTCTTATATGTTTCTGAGATCGATAAAATGGTACACCGGTGAGCGTTAACACTATACAATGTATTAATATTGTGAAAAATATTAATACATTTTTTAGCTGAAAAATATTTCGAAAAAGATGGCAGTGAAACGGGTCAAATAATATGATATATTTCACGCAATAACTCAAACGGATTATTGTTGGCTGTCATTTATTATCATATAATATGCATACGGTGGGGTATTCAATGTTAAATCCGTGTTCAGACCCTAAATGGTGGAACGGAGGACGTTTTTCAGACATCGACATTGCGTGTAAAGGACACCATCACTAACCAAACTACTATCATTGTAGTTTATGTCACAATGAAGGATGTTTTATCATTTTCAACGATATGTCACATGGCTATACTCAAGTGAAGTTTTTTATTTTATGTTTACACAAATATTTATATAAAATTATGTACCACAAAAATTTAACGTATTAAAATTGCATTCAAATTTTAGATAGTGTAATATTTAAAATATTTCTCATAAACCCGTGCAAAAGTATGAATGTTTATATGTTTATCTGATCAGTAAATAGTAAAATGAATAAATAATTATAAAATAAATAGAAGACTAATAATAAATAGATTATCTAAATTTATGTAAGAAACCTGTTCTTATGAACATGGAGTGAATTTTATTTTCGCGAATAAACATAAAAAGTAAAGTATTCAATATATATTAAATTAGTGTAATAGAGTTATATGCACGAGTCATTGGTTGGCTGAACTAGTCAATTGGAAAAATGTAAGTTATCTAGATTAATTAGTTTTATATAAAAAGCAAATGAACTTTAAAGGAATTTTAAATTTAACATGAGATTCCAAAATTCATACTATTTTGAATAATAATTCATTGGTGTGCACGAATATACTCGTATTAGCCTTTTTTATAAATAAATATTTTGTATGATAAATCATTAGAAAAATATAAGTACAAGTAATAAAAAATAAGTAAGGTTTAAAATATAATAAAAATAAAATATAATTTCATAAACAAGGACTTTAAGCTATTCAGCTGAAATTCCAAATTAGTCGATAATCATAATATTTAATAATAGTCTTATTTAATAAAAAAAAAACGAACTATGATAATTCACTAAATATGCTATATGTTGAATCTATTGAATAACTAAACATAAGATAACGTTTAATCATATAACTGTTACTTTTACAGCTTCTGTGTTATAAATATTCCATAAAATATACCCATTAAAAAATAAATGTAAGATGTTTAAGAAATTATGCTATACTTCTAGTTTTAGACTTAAATATTTCTATCTTATCAGTTCTTTGATCAACATTTTGATCAACCTAACCTTAACATTTATCTTCAAATGTGATAAATCTCTACAAGTAGATGGTTACATAAAATAAACTTGTGTCAAGTTTATAAAACTACTATATCTTCAAATTACATAATGAATGCTACACATATTCTATTATTATTAACTACTTAAATAATTAATAGAGCTTGGTTTACATTAAATACCAAAAATATAAATTAAATATTATATTTTCAATGAAGAATGTATCAAGGCAACATACTAATTATTTCCCTTTATTTCACATTACAATGTTTTACACTTATTTTTTTTCCTATTAATATATTTAATGGGATCCTGATTATCAGTTAAATTATTAAATCTAAAAATGGGATCATTCATAGTAGATAAAAATCTTATCTTAAATAACTTTTTGAAAACTTAGTTATACATTGTATTCTATTGATATAATAAATCACAGTTTATTTTTGAATTAAAAAGCGATAAAATCTTACTTATTATTGTCATTTACTAGCAGAGTTGGACAAAAATAAATCAAAATAAAGAATAAAAATAAAAGCATGAATAACTATTTTATTTATTCGTTAAAATCTTGAATGATATTAATTAAATAATGCTTTTAAGTATAAAAGTATATTTAATTTATTTTTATCATTTATTATATGTATTAATATGTATTACCTTTATATACGAGGTTAGGTTCGTATATTATTTAAGTCTAAATAATAAGTATATTATTATTATGTATCGTTATTTAGAATTTAAATTTATTATTTATATGATTATAGGGAATAACGAATAAAGAATAATAATACAAATTAAAATCAATAATAAAATTAAGAATAAATCAATGAAGAACAATTTTTTCTTCAAATAATCAATCGAATAATATTTTATTCGACTAATGCTCAACTCTGTTTACAAGACTTTAATATAAATATTTTAATATACTTTAATATAAACAAAACGTTAATCGGATCGAATCAAATATTTATCGAACATACTGTATAATAATTAGAATTAAACTTTTATATTAAGAATATATTTTATAAGTTATATAAATATTTTAAGTTATAGATGAAATTTATGAAAAATTAAGCTTTTAATTAATTTTCTAACAAAATAGATATGAAAATCAATGTTTAAACTAGCCCACTTTTAAATATTTTGTTTATTAATATTGTACATTGAAATTAAATTTTTTGTCCAATTCAACATGATTAGTGTAAAAATACTATTATAAATCAATAACTATTCTAAAAGCTTATTAAACTAAATACATTCCATAATTCAACATTTAAATTTAATTCCGATGAATTAATAGAAAGCCTTAACTGTAATTTATAATGCAATAACTTCAGGTTCATCAAACGATAATGTTCAACAGATTTATAAATGAGTAACTTTATAAACTATAGTCTACATAGAGTTCCCTAGTTTAAACAAACAATAAAATATATTGTAGTATTATAAACTGTAGTAATATTTTTTTTTGAACGCATTTTTTTGTATTCAATATTTATTTAGCTTTGGAGATCTTTAAGCTTTAGATACATCGAATCGTAGTATACCCGACATATAAATCAGAGGTTTCAATTACGGCAGGTGAAAACTGGAACCTATGAGTTTTTTTTTATTTTGTCTTATTTTCCCCCTTATTCTAGGTTGTACTAAAGTATAGACCCGAGCTTACGCCAACTGTCGTTATTGTATTTTATGGCAATACTGAAAATATATTGAGTTTTCTTCTTATAGCGTCAGCCTCCTCCTATCCACTGTTATAACTAGTGGATAAGAATAAATACTTGAATTTTAGTTGTTCTAGAATTGGACATTTGTTATTTATATCTTTAGTTATAGTGATCATTTTATTTGACATTTTTACTACAGATGCCTTTTGGTAACTTTGTAGTAAATAATTTAATACATACTTAATAACAACTTTAATAATGAATTCCATAACTAAATGCTAAAAAAAAAATTAAAATTTACATTTTAATATCAAAAAATACTATTCAATTTTCTTTAAAAAATCCAACATACATGCATAGTTATATTGTTTTTAGTTTTATATTAAATATATTTTGCCTTATTTATTAATTATTATGATGATAAATACAAATGCTTTTAAGCTAGAATCATTTTTACTGTTTAATTATTAATTAAGATAGGTATATTTTTATTTTATTCATCGTACCTAACATATTTGAATGTTTCCATGTTATAATTTTTTATGGATTAATAATATATATTAAAAATAATATTATAATTTTGCTATACTGAACTTAACATCAATTTTAAAATGTATTAATTTACCTTTACTTATAAGTTACAATACAAGAGTCGTTACATATATACCACCCAGTTATTTGCATTCTATTCGAATTATATTTATTTATTAATTGCACAAATTATCAGTATATTTGATTTATAACCTATCTGTTTTACATGTGATATTACAATAGTATAAAGATTTGTTTGTCACTTACCTTCGAATGATGTTTGAAAAAACTTTGAATTGTAACTTTGTTCTAATTATACAAAATATTGTATAATTGATGATTGAGGGTAAGCACCAAAAATGTGACAAGATATCGTAAATTCTGAAATTAAAAATTAGTTTATGTATAACAAATCACACTATATAATATCTTAGTAAGTTATAAATATATTCACATGAAATGTATTATATAGTAATAATTATTGTTATAAGACATTATTGATTTTTTTTTTAATCTTTAATAAGTATTATTTATTTATTTATTTATTTATTTAATATCGTGAAACTAATGTAGGTAGTAATAAACAATTTAATTTTTATTGAAATTATATAGTAGGTATAAATGATAAAATATATGAAACTATTACGTTCCAAAATATTTCTTCATTCCTAATTCTTGTCAAGAGCTAGCAAAAAGTATTATTGTATTATTTTAGTGTTGTATATTTTATAATGGTTATAATAATAATAAAAGAATAGTAATAATATCAAACTAAAAATCCGTAGCACAATAACATGTATTAAAATAATAATTACAAAATTGAATGAACTTGAAAAAATATTCCATATTTAAAATTTGCAAAGTTATAAAATCATAAGGGTTATTAAATAATTCTGTTAAATGTTTACAAATATTTAATAATCAATAATTATTATTTTTTTCAGACAAAATGATTGCAATAACTATAAATTAATAGGATTTTTCAAAAGAGTTTTTCTATAGTTTTCTATACTTAATTTTTAAATTAAAAAATACCTTAATATATATAAAATATGTATAAAAATATTAAGAATTTGATTTTCTTTAATAACTTATTTATTTACTTTTAATTAAGAAATCAAAGTTTAAAATTCATAATCCAATACAACACACAAAAAAAAATAAATCTTTAATACAATAATAATTTACTTTATAATTTTCTATATAGAGTTACAACAATTTTCATTTGTAACAAAAAAAAAAAATTTTATTATTGCACGATATTACATCTGAAACCTTTAATTTTTATTTATAAAAGAAAAACAAAGTAATCAAATACATTAGCTATTTATTATTTCCATTCCATACAACTAACAGTTAATACACAGTTAATAATATTTACAATAATATTTTTACATTGGTTATGTGGTTAGAACCATACGAATTTTTTCTTATATTCCATGTAAAAATAACATACGTAAATTACTATAGTAAGCTTAGATCGTCAACATGTCGTTTAACCAATAGCGTGATCGCAAGGGTGTGTAATTGGATTCTGTGGAGGTCGAACGGTTAACAACGATTACGATCACTGCGCGCCCAAAAACGTCGTCGTTGAACAAGATCACACGCTCCGAATAGGACGCGACGTGGCGAATGTAAACACAAACCCAATGATCTGATTATTTGTCAAAAAAAAGTAAATGAAATGGGAAAAAATATAAAGAGTATAACATAGACACATACTAATTTACACAAGTTCATTTGAATTAACAAATCTGATAAATTCTGTTACGCGTATACCGTTATCTTGGAAGTCTCAGGCGAATTTTGTGGTGAAGCGGCGTTAAATATATATTATATACAAAGGGTGACTCGTCGTATTTTCTCCACTTATCTGTGTTAGTTATTACATTATAAAACGGTTAACATAGTTAACATCCTGTATATATATATAAACAAATACAGAGTGGAAGAGTTGAATTTCTCGCCTCTTTGTGAAATTAGGACATATTCGGCGTGTACGGTATAGTAGGACGGGTTTATGTCAGAGCACGTTAGGTATGGAAAGGAAGCATAACTCTAATAAGCAGATTAAGAGAGAGTAAGAGAGTGCTGCAGAAGGGTGGAAAACTTTTTCCTCCTTTTCACTCCTCTTCCTTCCTCAAAAACACACACCTCACATCCCGTTTTTCCAAGTTACCAAGTCGTTTATTTCGTAAAAGTTACATCTCATTTTGCCACCACTACCTCCCTCTTTCCATTAACCGACATCATAACCTCATCTTTCCTCGCCTGCACTTAAATGGCAAAGCTTGGTAATGATTTACGGTGCTAACTTTATTCTGTTTATGTTTTTTTTTTCCCCAGTTGTTGGATTGCCCTCTTTGCCTATCCCCTGTCCATCCCAAGCCATGTATGTGTGTGTATATGTGTGTGTGTGTGTGTGTGTGTGTGTGTGTGTGTGTGTGTGTGTGT
>NW_020273622.1:189881-259890 GCF_003268045.1 Sipha flava | reverse complement strand
TGTGTGTGTGTGTGTGTGTGTGTGTGTGTGTGTGTGTGTGTGTGTGTGTCATGCAATTTATGTTGTTTTCATGCATCCCTGAACATATCTGGCTAAATTGCAGAACACCCGAGTATAGTGCATATACATATATATATATATATATATTTATATACATATATGTATAGATTGATAGAAAACAATACGAACAATCTTAAGTGATAACATAACATAGTTAGTAAATGAAATTTTGTATTTTCAAAATACGAAACGTTTTATATATACTAACAAGAACCAATTTCATTTTGTTTTAAATAGATTTAAAATCTAACAAAAACGCGGGATTCAATGTCCTATTTTGTTACATTTTTCGATTTTTTATATTTTCAGACGCCGGTGAACTGCAATAACACGTTTGAAAATTTTGAAAATCGAGCAACGAATTGAGATAAAATTTATGGACATGCTCGTAAGAAAAGAATTTTTTCCAAACATTTAATTATTTCAAAAATTGTCTAAAAGAAACAGCTAAAATATAATAATGATTCTTGAATATCTCACTACAAAAATGACGTGTGGGGGCTTTCAATAAATATGAAATCAACAGAGATACCAAAACAAAATATCTGGCGTTTGTTCAAACTTTCGGTTTCACTCATCAACATATTAATAGATTACTGTCAACATTTATTACGTTTATCCGCAAACTCTGTAACGCTCTGTAGTAATGCAAACGGTGTACAGTGCACGACAACGACAACGATGTCATGCACAATCATGCACAATCCATGCGCACAGCGAATTTAGGTAACGTATTAATACTACGCACACGTGGTGATCTAAACGAAGATGACGATGGACAAGCGAGGGACTATCACTGCGATAACAAACTCCGCTGCTATGTAATACTATTGTGTTAGGGTTCTGCCACACTGCAGTTTTTTCGCCGTTCGTATGAATCCTAACACGATATTCTGAACGTTGGCTTCAAAAACATTGATGTGTAAATGTTGACTGAATATTGAAACCAATGTTTGACTCATGGATACAGCGTCATGTTGGAATGTTGGATGCATACTTCTCTCCGGTGTATATCTGTATGCGAATTTATACACACTTAAGAACTTAATTTAACTTGAAAAAGCCGTAGAAAAACAGAGTAAAAAAATAAACGGATGACATGATTGCAGCTGCTGCCACTGTAATTTTGTAATTTTACTATCTTGCGGTAAGTTATTAATTCAGAAAAAAAGAGAAAAAGACGTGCAAGGAGGTGGCAGATGTTGTCTTTAAACGGGAGTGGAGAACGGTAATTCGAGTCTGGATGCAGGACCACACGTGTCACATCGTGTAACCGTATACCACAATAATAGTTGCAAATTGCTTCCAAAGTCGGATACTACTTTGACGCGGGTTGAAAACACCGACTTTCAGCAGGAATCGCATTCCGACGCCAACGTCGGATACAAACGTTCGACGCTCGACACACGGATTACCGCTACACGACGAGGGAAAACTATCACGTGGTCAACGTTTGAATGTATTGGACAGGCATCACGTAACACCACCTCGACAAGACTGCACGCAAATTCCGGAACGGGGATGACCGTGTAGCCTTTTAAGAATTTCGTGAGTTCATGTCGCGCGCAACGCGTGCACGACAAAAATCCTGTGCGTACGCGTTGTCGTTACACAGCATGTACTTTTGATCATGAACGCATACGAATGTACACCCATAGACGCATAGTGTTCGCCATAAACACGTTTGACGCAAAACTACATGCGTCCGGACCAACGTTGGGCACAGATAACTTAAAATGTAACTAGATTAAGATAAGTTAGCCAGTAAAAATGTATTTAATAAATAGATAAAAAACAATAAAAATAAGTATTATCTAGATGAAGATAAAAGATAAAATATAAACATCTAGATAAAAAAAAAAAATGATGAAAACGGTTTTAATTAATTTTTGGTAACCATATGTGATATAAGCGCATCATAAACGAGAATATTTAAGTACAATTACTGGCACTGAAGTAAATTATAGGTAACTATTGTTATAAATCAGGGATGGCAAATCCATGGCACGCGAAAAGATTTTGTGAGCATGCCAAAAGTTTTACTATTATATATTATATAGTATATAATATTATAGGACCTATAATATAATATAAATAATTAACAAAGCAATATTATTATAATTAGTATTATTATTTATTATATATTATTATTATTATTATTATTATTATGTACCTAAACTAACCTTTTTATACTAATACATTAATTATATAATCAAATTATAATATAACAAAACATAATATTTTTAATTTTTTTTTTATGACACGCTCTTTAAAAGAAAAAAAAAAGGTAATTTTGGGAACGAAGTGTTCAAAAGGTTTGCCATCCCTGTTATAAATAAACCATAGTTTTTAATGTGTTGAATAATTATTTAATGTAGATACTAACTGTAACTTATAAAATTGGACTTTCATGTATTTACCATCATCTTTCACGATTTTGTAAAAGTTTTTACCGTACAGGTAAGAACATCGTTAAATTTATCTGTTCTGGTAGTTCAGTACGATTTTGTTCATCTTTTTCGCATAATTTTTGTTTTTATGATTTAATTTAATTACAAATTTTTCCATATTTAAATAGTAAACTAAAACTAACCGACAAGTTATAACTTTATATAATGATTAATGAATAACCACTGAAAAATGGCTACAGATAGAGGAAAATTAATTGAAAGAAGACGAGTATTAAGTGTTTTTATTGTTTTGTTTCTCTGAATGTTATTTTTTGCTATCGTAAATATTTCACTATGGACGAATAAAATTCTAAAATTAACGATCATTTAAATACATATTCCTATATATCATTGAACCAGAAGACAGACTAAATAATTTCTACACGTCATTAGTGTATAATGTTTATATACAGAAATAGAGACCTATACACAATGATATGCGATTAGTCAATAATATCTTGTCTAATTACCTACTGAGTATTTATGTCTGACAACAACTAATTAGGGAATAAAAATAATATTCATGGCTGTAGGATGAATTAAATTAAAATTATTTTTGTTTCATAACATATTATTAGGTATTACAGATTAAATAATGTAAATGTAATTAAACTTTACTATTTTATTGTTGCAAGTAAAAAAAAAAAAAAAATCACTACAAATTAATATATTATAAATTCATTTAGATAACACTTTTATTTATCTAAAATAATAAGATTATTTTTTCAACTACCTGGATAAGGTAAAAAATAATTAATTATTTATCCAGATAATGCCCAACACTGGTCCGGGCGTTCAAACATTCGCTTCCGGCGTACGCTGCGCGCCTTTCGCGAAAACGTAATGTAATAATATATCATACGTCGTGATATAGGTACGTGTAAATTTCGTATTTCAATATGCGGTTGAACAATACGTTGTTGTATTAATACTATTAACTAGTGTACTAGATTGACCTTATTATTATTATTATTGCAAAATTCGACAGTGAAATTGTTGTATAATACCGTCTGTTTATGCGAAATCCATCGTTTCCTTCGATTCCAATGAACATACATGTTTATAATAGAATACGATGTAATATATATATATATATATATACATATATATGTTTTTCGGGTCCCGAATAATTGTATTTACAACTATACTGTGTGTGGAACCATAGCCCGTTAGGTTTGTAAAATACAACTGATAATGACGCCGTAAACAATTTTATATTTAGCGTACTTTTACGAAGAAAATTGTTTTGAAACCTTTTTCGCTGTAAGAATGATGTAATTTAATTAATTTTTATTTTATTTTCTGTGATTGAATAAATATTTAAACATAAGTTAAATTATAACGAGAGAAACTCGAGGCTAACATCCCAAACTCGTGTATATGGTATTAAACAAAGGAGAGCAAAACGAAGTGTAACTGCATTTAAATTCTATTGTATAACATTTATTTATTTCGTAACATGTATATTATCTAAGTGTACTACATCTATTAGTTTTAAGAATTCATCATATTTATTGAAGTACATATTATTAAGGTTACGAACAGCTCAAGACATTTTCTTTAAATATAATAGAATATAATTCTAAATATTAGAACACGTAGAATAAATAGAAGCATTAACCATAACAACTGTATAAATAGTAGAGTTCAACACAACTAACAAACTGCAAGACAAATTACATATTTACTTCTATGCATGTATAACGCATTTTTATTATCAATTAATTTTAATTTCTGTTTCAACTTTCGTTGAAAATTTAATTGGTGTAACGCTAAGTGGGTACACGCATATGCATATCAGTTTCTCTACATTTTTTTCAAAAATTATTTGAGTAACTCTATAATATAGTATATGATTACAATTTTAAATATGAAAGCATTTTTTTTTTTTTAATAATAAGAACATTTTAAAAATTATTAGTATTTATTAAGTTATATCTACGAAAATGTACGATTTAAAACTAAAATATACATTTGACATAAAAACTAAATTTAAATATTATGTATTAATTACATATTAAATAACCAATATTATGTAATTTTTTTAAACTAAATTAATTTAAAAATAATGTGCATGTTTAAAGAAATAAATTAGTCTGCGTAAAAATTATTTTCGAAAAAAAAAATAAAAACTATGAAAATATAAATTGCATTTTAAAGCATTATACAATATCAACCATTATTAAATTTAAAATGAAATTACACAGTTATATTAATCATGAGTGAGCCAACTTTGGGTATAATACGATTTAAATTCTACAAAATTACAAAAATCAATAAATATTTTAAATAAATATACACGATTAATGCTAGTTAGTAATTATACTCAATAATTAAGACATGGATTTTGAAAAGCTATACTAATACTAGACTAATTTGTAGACATATTGGAAGAGTTACAACAATAAACACAAATTATAATATAATATGCACAAATATTTTAAACTAAAATTCACTTCTAATTTTGGTAAATTAAGTCAGTATCTGTTAAAAGCTTTTATATTATGAACAAAACTTAGGCAGTTTGTTTCAAACATTTGAATGGGTACCAAAAAGATCCTAAAATAATATGATTTCCAATCTGTAAACAAAGCATTTCAATTTTGTGAAGATAAAACCACAGGAGACTTTAAAAAGTTTGTACTAGACAATAATATTCACTGATAGCGTTAAAATATTTTGCCGAGAGACTGCCTTTTCAATATAACTAATCAACTTTAATCCACAATCTAACGCAACAAGAACCTCATTGATGTTTTTGAAAGATGATCAATATTTGAAAAAATTAAACATATTGACGTTAAAAATTAATAATCAACACATTATCGATGCTATTTTCAATGAAATTATTATTCAGGAAAAAAATCACTTATGAATATATTAATTTTTGAAATTATATTTTATTTTTCTAACAAATTACAGCTTGCTTTTGAACGTAAAAGAACTGAACCCATTTAATTTAATTATTTAAATAATATTAAAACTTTAAATAACTCAATTAAATTTAACTTCTTTTATTAATACATAGTTTGTATTGATACATTAGTACATTAATTAGTTTTAATTCATTTAAATTGAACTACTAAATCATATGACTCGAAATGATCATTGGCCTAGCTTTATTTGTTTTGTTCAATAATACTTGATTTCTGAAAGCTAACTCTCTCTTTATCTCCGAGGTAGCTTCAATATTGTTTAATAAATCTAACCCGTGGGTCGATGTGACAGATACAATAAGCTAGCCAAAGAGCTTACAAGTCTTAATCATACTATTTGTTTTACTGTCTAATGTAAAAAACTCTAATAATGGATTTAATAAAAGTGTAACGAGTTACAACTAAATGCAATCAAGTTTTTGATTCTACAGATTATATTTTAAATGTGTATAGCAAGGTATTTTTAATCAATTTGTATATTATATTTAGTATAAAAACAATAACTAAAATATGTTACGGGTTATTTGTGATTCCTTTATTTAAAAGATTACAAGAATATAGGCTCCAAGTTAGCATAGTACATAGGTAGGTATTTATAACATTTTGAGATTGATGACTCATAACAAATGTCTAAAATACCAAATTTTCAATAGCCATGAACATTATATGATATAATATAAAATAATGTAGTGGCTGCGGTAAATCAGTGTAATTAATGGCCCTAAAAAAGTTAGTTATCACACCGATATCATTAAATATTTATTTATAATAAAAAATTATACACTAATAAATTATTATCACTCTAAATATAAATAAATATCTGCAAAAAAAAATAGTAGAATAGAAAAAACGTATTTTTTAGGTACCATGATAAATGAGACGTATTTATTTAAAAATAGCGTACTTTACAAGTACCATTAATATAATAATTTAAATAGGTATCTATATACATATATAATTTTTTTTAATATATATGAAATTATTCTTTAAACTAAACTTTTAACTAATAGGCTTAAATTTATTTTGTAAGACGCTGTTCATTTGTTTTTACTTTAGGTAATTCAAATTTGGAGAAAAAAAATGTATTTTAAATACGTTAACGTACCACGATAAATAATATAAATTTATAAATTATACTGTGTTCACAGTAAAAGAAAAACACTGTGTAAAGAATAAAATTTAAATTTTTCATGATTCATTTACTATTTTTTATGATCTTATATTAGATGAATTTCACATATATTTTTGATGCGTAAGTCAAACGTAACTATTTTTCGATTAGAAAAAATTTTTTATTTCAACGTTCATTGTTAAAAAGCAAAACATACATGGGAAATAAAAGGAATAAAATGATAAAATTATTCAAAGGAAATGAACAGAACCTATTTTATATGAATATATACATATATATATGCGTGCTATAGTCAATTCGTCTCATTTTGTTTATGAATAATTCAACTAGTTTTTCTTATTGAAGATATTTCGGTACAATTTTCAGTTTTCTGTCATCTCAATTTTCTGCTAACGTACGTATCTTTATCAGGTTATAATAATATAAGTTTATAACATTATATGTGAAATGTATTGACGTATATTCATTTATGTCATTCGACAAAAACTATTTATTTTTTTGTTACGATAAATATACTTCACTAAAGTAGTATATATCAGCTTAAAAATAATGTGTTATAGTATATGGGCGAGACTAATTTATTGAACTAATATAATACGAATATCGTTTGAATACACAGAAAAAACACATATAAAAATGCTAAATAATCCCAAAGCAATTTTTAAGGTTCTTAATTTAAAAAATTTAATTTTACTAAGGATAATTAAAATTTGTATAGCAAACCTATTAGTTTTGTATAATTTTAATAATCATATTATAGGACATATTTTTCAAATAGTTTAAGTTCAACTTCTAAAATTTCATACACTTGTCATAAAATTAATTAAACATATTTAAATTTCACCTAAAAAAAATTTAAATCTATATATAGATCTAATGACATTCACATTCGATTTATATTATATTAAGTTGTACAATTCAATTTTTTTTAAAAATGCACATTTTTTTTGTGTCTTAATAGGGTCCTATTGTTTCATACAGGTTGTCCTACAGAAATTTGACATTCTTCGCTGGCCTCTGAAAATATTTTGCAGTGACTGATTATGTATTTAATCGTGATGTTTGTGTTGCATGAAGGGCGTATAGGTGGTTCCATTTTCTCATCAAGTATCCTTGAGCGTAACTATCATGTTACCAATTTTGAGTTGGTTTAATATAACTTCTTCTTTACGGCATAAACTGTTGAGTTTAACCCAAAGTTTTACTGTTAGCTACATTTTATACTTGCTTTAATTTAAATTTGGTATAATCATTGATTTTATTAAGTACATTAAATTTTTATTAGTTCTTTATAGCTCGAATCAGGGTTGAAACGTATAAACGGAATTGTATATAACTCGTATTATACAAATTTATAAAACATATAAAACACATAATTTATACCTTATAAGAATAAAATTCCACATGAACAAAAATACATTTTTAATTTAAACTAACAATAAAAAAATATAGATAAATTATAAATAGAAAATTGTGGTGCTATTGATCTATAATTAATAACTATCATTATCTTATCACAATTGTACTTCTAGTAAATTCATGGTACTTGTGTTATTTACAACACTCTTGATTTTTTTGACAACATTTAAATTTTACTTAAGAATATTAATATTATAATATATTATATTCTGTGTCTATAGCATTATTTTATTATTTTTTATTTTGATGGATTGTTTGAAAGAATGAAAAAAAAATTGCAAACAAAAATATTTTCATTCTAATTTTTATAACGTATATAGATTATAAGAAACCAATATATTTTTACTTAATATAAAAATTAAGAACCTAACTTAATATTGAAATAGGTAGTATTTTTAATTATTTAAAAGTGAATTTAAAATACAAAACATATAATACATTTTACACTTATAAAACGTTTTATACACATATATTACCAACACTGATTTTAATACATGTATAATATAGATACATGAAACATGATATATGGACATTTAAATAGTATTTAACCTGAAGTTAAAATTCCACAAAATATCATAAGAAAACAATCATTAAATAATAACAATCCACTGTTTCATTAACCAGGACAATATGATTTTTTCTTTTGGTTTTATACATATTTTTATAAGTATAAATATAAGTTTTATTGAGGCTTATTATAGAAAATATAAAAATTAACTACATTTTATGACATGAAAAAAAAGAAATATTGTAAACAATGTGTTTCTCATATACTGCTTTTAATCCTCGGGTAATATAAAATGAATAACATATAATATATAAGTATAAGTTCCTGCAATTAAAGGTATGTATGAAAAGTTATAAACCTAAAATTGGAAATAAATTGACTGATTATCTATATTTTGAAAGTAACAAAAATAGGCGATCTGGGTATGAAGATTATTAAAGTAACACATACTAGTATCTGAATGTGATTAGCTATTATAATTAAAAAGAATTTATAACAAATTATTTGAATGAAAAACAGAAATAATAAGTATTAAGCTTAATATTAAGTAAATCTGTACTTAGTAATGTATTATAGAATATTTAATATGTTGGGATAATAAAAAATAAAAAAATTGTTTATCCTCTGATGATATAATATAAAGCTAAGAAATTAATACTCCATGAGTGACAGAGTGATTGGTTATTTCCCCTGACGTTCTTGAATATTCAAAATTCAAAATATTACATTATAATTATAAATAAACATTATAGTTGTTAACTACTGAGCTACAAAATGACTTTCAAAAAAGTTAATTTAAAACAGAATTATCACATTATAATATATAATGCAGTATCTATACATCGATGTAAAATATATATAAATATACATATATTCAGAATGTTGAAATATTTTAATAGTACTAGCGTAATATACAGACCATGGTATAACCTATGGGTATATATATAGGTATATAAATGCTATTCGTAATCCACGTAAAATTGTGAAATAGTATTTTCACTCGTGCATAAACACTTGTGGGGTAAAAGCCGTTGCAGATATTTATCAAAAGCTGAGCTGAATTAGATTTAAAGCGCGGGTACATCACAAGACTACATTTATCTAATCCATCTTTGGCAGTTGGATTTACAAGGTAACTGGTAGCAACTGAAATGGAAAGAAGCAGCCGTTTGGAAGATCGTGAAATAAAAGTAGAGGTAGAAAAATTGAAATGAAATCGAATAATCTGTAAAAAATCACAGTCTTTATAATAAAAATACATTATATATGTATATCTTATTTGATATTTAAATAAATCTGGAAATTGAAGAGTTTGAAACATAATTACTATGATTTATAAAAATAAATAAAATCAAAGTTTATGAAAAAATATGATGACTGTTTTCTATTGCTGTATTTTTATATTTCTACTGTTATGCAATGTTGATCAAGAATATTTGTATCATTATTATTTTGATATATTGTTATAAATAAAATATTTTAATATGTATAAATAATATATATGTATAAAATAATATTTCTCAAAATAAATGTTGAATCAATTAATTTTGAAGTAACATGGGTTGTATTAAACCCATAACTATTTATCTATAACTATTTATATAAAATAAAAACTTTTTTGAAAATAGTTACTTATAATAATAAAATAATATATATTATTATACGTTATTTTTATTTCTATATTATTTTAATATTATAATATATTACTTTCTTAGTATATTTCTAGTTATTCTAGTATCATTCTAGTTTCTAAATGTTTCGTTGCCACAGTACTTTTGTAATAATGTAGTCTTACAAAAACATTTTTATTTACATGTGTTTATATGTGTACATTACCAACTGTACTACCATTTAATATTTTTCAATTTAAATGGGTCATTTCCGCAGTGAAAAAAGAACAGCTTCTATATAAATTGGTACCAAAATCAACTTGTACTATTCGTTTTATCTATTGCAATATAGGAGTATATATCACACACAAACACACACACGATAGCATGTATCTTGTTAATAAGTGTGATTTGACGTGATGAACAAATTGGACTAGTGTAAAGTTTTTGAATAGGTCTCTAAAACATAGCCATAAATGGTACGTGACACTATAAAGTTTCATGGTTTCTTTAGAAAAAGTGATTGATACACGTTTTGATAATATTACCCGTAAAAGGAGACAAATTGTAAAATCTAATAGAGTTCATCGAAAAAAAAAAGAAATCCACATTACAAAGACAGTAACTAGGAAGTGTCTGTTTTTAAAATAAATTGAAAAAGAATGTATTATGTACATGACATCATTTTTAATGGTAAATAATTAATGAAGATCGTAAAAAGTCTTTATAATATTTCGATATAGCTTCAATCATTAAAAGTTTATACATACTCGTATATATATATATATATATATCTTAAATTAAAATAAATTTTTTTAGAAAATAGTCAAAAAATAAAAAAACTCAGTTAATGAGGCATAAGTTTAAGAAAAATGTGAAATAAGTTTCATAAAAACTTTTCAGGCACGTTAAAAATCTTTATGAAAATTAATTTAAAAATATAATTTCCTCAAATAATTTTCCTCGTTTATTTATAAAAATTTGCAATAATTTTCGACACAAATAAGAAAAATTATTTCAGCGGTTTAATCTATCAAATAACAAAACAATTAGAAAAATAATTATAAGTTAATCTAATTAAAAATTTGATATGCAAATACATGAAAACTACTGAATTATTTACCGACAAATTGTACTGTGGCCATACAGTTCTCTGCTATTGTAACTGTACTGTTTAATTTATAGTACACATTTTTATGGAGGTTTACATTGAAATTGATTAATTTGAATCAATATATGTTACATATTATAAATCTTTTAACTTAAAACACGTTTGGTAGTTTTGCGACAGAATACTTGCTAAACCGATCTTTATGGCCAAGAAAACGACACCCAATAAATAATGAGGAGCCAAGAAAAACGACTGTAGAAACTCGTATGAGCATTATAATTCCGGAAAGACTTACAATTTCTTTTTCCTAAACCCTTTCTTGGAAATGTTTTCAAACAATATCCAGATTAAATGATCCATTACTATGCGTAAAGTCCCAACCTAACACAACAGCCCGCAATGTACTACAAATGCCTATATAGTGCGCCGTCAGGTAACATAACATTTTTTTTATTAATTTGATTTATAATTGTATTAGTTATTAATAGATCTATGTTAATATAGTTAACTTAGTTAATTAAATTATATGTAATTAAACAATGTTTAGATCAAATATATTTATTCATAAAATAATTAAATTTATTCTACTAATTATACTCTAATTATTTCCAAATTTTTTATTTGGAACAGATCATAGAAACATATTTCTAGCAGAACATAGAATTTTTCATTTAATATATTTGAATTCAACCATCAATAGACTACAGAAAATTTAAAAATTATACCTCGTATTATACTTTAATTTAAAAACCTTTCAAAGATATAGTATTATTATGAGCTTTTTTTTTGTTTTAAAATTATAACACAATAAGTTCAATGGTTTGTTAAGGAAAGAAATGTGATATTTTATTTCCATAGATCGTATTAAAAATCCAGATATTATTAACATAGGTGCTTTTTTTTTTTTTTTTTTTTTGTAAAAAATTTGTTATGAAATACATATCCTTTATTATAAATATTTGACTAATGTGATAAATTCATGGGTTTTACATTTAAAAAAAGGATTTATGATAATTTCTTGACCGGAAACTCCGATCACCTTTTAATATACGTCGTACAAAAAATATAATGATGAGTGTAAAAAAAATAAATAAAATAAATGGTTCGAAAATATAATTTAAAATAAATTATTAGTGTCTTTAAAACATTCAATATTATTAAAATACAAAAATAAAAGTAATATAATATCATAGAATTCAATATCTGCAAATCTTGTCAAATAAATTATTTCAATTGATTTATTTTAGACACTCTACTATATCTGAATAAAATGTGATAATTCGTAATTATTCAATATTTTTTATTTTCTATCATTTCTTTGTAATGATGACATATGTTTAAAATCGATTTGTTACTACCCAACATTTAAGTTTTCAGTAAAAATACTAAAAAAACCAAAACAATTATATTTCACATCTTATGTACTTAACTTATATTTTTAAAATTCATAAGACCATAAAACTTTTGGTTAGTTGAACAAACCCTAAAAATAAAATACATTGTTTGTATTTATATAACAATATAGAGGTATAGAGAAATTCTTTATCCATTATAATTTACAAAACCTATATATATATATATAAGTATATAAGTATATATTGTACTGAAAGTTTAAAATGTTGTCTTTTATTATTGACTAAACAATAAAATTTTTATAAATTAGATTGATATTATTTGATATTTAAATTAGTACAATTATTAAAAAGTATACAATAAATAAAATTATTGGTTCTAAATGTTATAAATTGACTCAAATGTATGCAGTTACAGAGCAATAATTTATAAAGTTTTTGATTTTAATGAAAATTATTTTTTCTCATAGCAATCAGCACGTATTAAAAAAAAAAAAATTATGATCGGTTTCTGTAAAACAAATTATTATTTTTCACAGTTGTTTTTTTAACTATAAGCTTTCTTTTGTTTTTTTTTTTCAGAATCAAAGCAATTTTCTTTTATCAATTATTGTTTTATTTATAGACGATTATAATTTATATTTATCAATAGTCAAAAAATTATTTAAAATTATTACAATATAATCAAATATTTTGAAAATGCTTAGGTTGATGCACATTTATAATAAAGTAAATTTTATATTTTAAAATAGTTCCATGATATTTGAAGCATCTCGTAAAAATTATTTTAATAATTACAAAAGTTCATCAAAATTTTAAATTATATATATACACACTCGTATATATGCTTATTTATTTTAAGCATATATATATAAATATATATATATATATATAATTAAATATCTGAGTCCTACATAAAAGAATGTAGATTAATAAAGTAATTGACCAAATTAGACTATAAGAAACCTGAGAAGAAACCTCTAGATACAATCCTTTTGTAAAATGATTTATAACCTTTTTTTAAATGAACCCAAGACAGCTATGTAGAACTATATCTTAACTCTCAATTGAAACAAACTAATGAACTAAGAAACATTTTGAGTATAGATTAAAAAGTCTTATAATTTTACTTTGTTATATTTTATGACAAAATAGTTGGGAGGTAATAAAATTTAAATAAATGTATTATATTTTAATAAGACTATAAAATATACTTATTATTTACAGAATAGGTTAAAAAAAAAATTAAGAGCTAATACTCTATTAAGTTATGTAAAAAACCTTGAATAGTTTCTAAAATTAATGTAGTTATGAAATGTAGACATTTTTTTTATAAAATGCAATTGGCATTTGTAAAAATTGATTATAATATAATAAGAAATTTAGAAACAAGAACATAATAGAAATAAAGCTTATCAAATATTGATAAAGAAAAAAAATATAAGGCAGGTTAAAAATATAATCACGAGAATAAACATGTATGATTGATAAATAATAAAATAATAAAAAATGTAATTAAAATTAATAATTATTAAATGGTTAATATTTTTCAATTGATATATAAATAACTAATAATATACTAATATTTAATAATTGATAAAAAAAATTAAAACATAGATCTAGCAGTAAAAATAATCCTATATTAGCACTGTACTCATATATACGAATACTTAATTAATGGAGTATTATCATAATTAAGGTGTGAATTAATCATACTAACTAATGATCAGGATGTCTGTAATCACGTAAAAATGTCAATGAAATTTTTTTATTATTTTGTAAATTTACAAATGTAAGTACTGATAAAATAGCAATTTTCACGAGATCTAGTTATAATTTCACTTTGATTTTAATTGATCCCACAAAATTCACGATATTTACGTTTATAACTATCATGAAGTTTACCATATATATACATATATTTTTATTTTTTGTGAAATTCAAATGTTTTATGTATCACTCTACTTTTTTAAAAAAATATAGGTAATATTTTAATTTTTAAGAATGCAAATTAATTTCAGAATCAAGGTTAACACGTCTACTTTCTTTTAATGTCACTTGCCAACATAGGAAAAATGTTTTTTTTTTTTAATTAGAAGAGAAATCGTCGAAGAGCACGTTTTTTAATTTACTATCAGAAAATTCAATAGTATCACTTTATATTTACATCGTGGTATTAAGCTTCGAAGAAAACTTTAGATGTCAAATTAAATTCTAGAAATACTAAAAAAATCGAATGAACTTAAATTTTTTTCTAAATTTTAAGATACAATAATTCTATTTTCAACACATTTTTTTCTGTACTTTTTTAATTTTACCTATTCTATATTTTAATATATTTTATTACTTGGTAATTCTTGGTATTTCCTTCATTTCAGTAAAACCGTTCAAAGATATTATAAGGTAAAGAATATAATAATATAATAATATAATATTATAATATATTAATATAATAATAATATAATAATTAATATAAAAAAAATAAAAATATAAATAATATAATAGTATAATTATATTATATAATATTAATATTATATTATATATAATAATATATAATAATATAATAATATAAGAGATTTTTATTTGGAAGACATTACGTAAAAACTAAAATTCCATTAGTTGAATTTGTATTCTAAATAGATTAGATTCACATATTTGGAATTTTCGCTTCTTTTGCACATTTCAGGAGCCCTGTCTTGAAGAAAATGATACTGATGATTTCAGCTCCGAAGGCATAAAAACCACTCCCTCCGCTCGGAAGTCTAACATGGTCAATACGTCCACGGATACCTTGCTAACGCATCGCTGGTGGACAGTAAGTTCACCTGATTGTCCTTTTAAATACTCGAGAACGGAAAATTCGACGGTCGGACGTGGACGGTATTCGATTTCTAAAAGAAATAAACATTCAAGTCCTACAAGTGCATCAAAACTTAGTCGTCGTCGATCACAGTCATCCTCTCCATACCGGCCGGTCAAATATTTAATTGTACACGAATCCCGTAATAATCGGCTAGCTAAACGTGTATCGCGGATTCCGAGCACTTATAACTACAACGGGGAGAATTCGACATGCACTTTCAAGCGTAGTGGTTCGCCGTATTGTTCCTCCCCATTCCGTCCGGTGAAATATAGAATATACGAATATCAAAACGTGAGCCGGGTAATCGAACACCGGGACTTTACGATTTCCAACAGAAACATTTTTGAAGTTATATCGACCCGTACATCCTCCAAGAAGCGTTCTCGATCATAGTCTTGTTCTTTTAAGATATTAAGACGAGCCGTTCTTTTAAATACCCGAGAACGGAAAATCCGGCGGTCGAACGTTGGCGATCATCGATTTATAAAAGCTCCGCAAATCCTATCAGTCGTGCATCAAAAAAACGTAGTCGTTGTCGATCGCAGTCATGCTCTCCGCACCATCCGGTCAAGTATTTGATCGCCGATGAGCCTTGTGAGAGTCGAGGATTCGGACGAACATCTCGGAAACGGAATACAACAAACTCGCTGACGATTTACGATGACGTAAACTCCACTTTTTTATCTACTCGTAAGCGTAGTCGTTCGCCATCGTGTACCGATCAATGTCCCCTGGTCAAATGTTTAATATTAAACGTGGATAACGGGGACATTGAGTACTGCAAGGAAGACTATGAGGACTATACGGACCACGAAATTGTATCAACGACTTTGAATGTTGATGAGTACGAGCAATTCTTCATTTTATTTAACGATGATGAAGAAGATTGCCAACTTAACACCGCATCCTGTTTTTGAATTTTGGTCTACGTAAATACCAAGTTACATAAAGATTCATCGGAATTAATAGAATTATCCGTGATGCAAATTTTTTTTGTTTAACACACAATGACCTAATAATTTTTTCCTACAACTTTTTTTGTTCTTGTTTTTTACTACGAAGAAATATGTTATTAAAAAAACTTTTTTTTACTAATATTTTGAAATAAATTTGAATTTATTTCAATACATTTAAACGTTATTTATATTGTACTAATACTCTTGTACTAGTATAAAACTGAAATAAGCATGAATTGTTTTGTCTTACAAATGTTACCGACAATATGGATAATCCAATATTTTTCAAAATGCCTAGGCATTATATAAAATGCCAGAAATCACTCCATCATATACATAATATGAGCTTTGCCTTGGTATTTTGTATAATGCTAATCGTGGAGTAGGCAATACGAAGAAAATAAACAAAATTAGACATGGCCTATTACCAACGACTTTACTTATCGTTTATCATAAATGTGCTTGCACGATTTAACCCAATAAAAATTAAGATTCTTTTACTACTATAATAATAATTCTGAGGTACAATATTAAATATACTAATAATTTTATTACAATATCATCATTTTTCTCGTTATTTTCGTGTCTCGTTTTGGTGTTGCAACTATGCATATGATTTATATGAAGTCAAATTTTTATAACAAACTACAGTTTTATTTTAAAAATTTGGTCACCAATACTAGTTCTTTATCTGATGAACAATACAATGAATTGATAAAAATTTAATCCACAAGAATTGGCCAAAGGTTTTTAAAATGTGTTTGTAAGTCCAAGTGTCAAAATAAAAAGTGTATTTGCCTGAAAAATAATATTTTGTGCACTTCAAAATGTCACTTTTCTACAACATGTTATAATAAGTAAATATTAGTTTAAGTAAAATATTTATATAATAGTAATAATATAATAGTAAATAAAAATTAAATTTTGTTTGTAATATAAATAATAATGTATAATAGTTATAAGAATTTTAATGTAATATAACATACAATAATATGTACTTTGTTTAAAAAAAATTAGCATTTTGCATAATGCCTAGGTATTTTATAAAATACCTAGGTGATATGTAAAATAATATTGAAAATCATATGTTTTATTTGCATTGCCTAAAATGAATCGGAAATTTGCATAATGCCTAGGCATTTTGCAAAATACCTGAATTATCCATACTGCCGGTAATATATATATGTCGTAGGACATATGGAAAATTAGTTTTTTTGCAAAAAGACTAGGCTCTTTACAATGGGGTAGCCCGTTTGCGAACTACTTATTATTTTTCCAAACAGCCTGCTGTTTTTCAGGTTCATTGCATACAAACTAACAGCTGTTAGGCCTTTTAAGAATTACTTACTATTTTTTCAAACAGCCTGCTGTTTTTTTAGGCTCATTGCATACATACTAATTTCAGTTAGGTCTTTTAAGAACTACAATCATTTTATGGTAAAAACCATTTTAATTATTTTATTTTAAGGGTTATTGATAATAACATAGTACAAATATGTAACATATATGTATAACATGTAACATTATTATTTATTAATAATATAAAGGTATTTATTTATTGTTACATGTGGTTTTTTGGTGGCATCTTGAGCTACACAGTACATTGTTTTTCCGACAAGCGCATCTATTTGTTTTGCACGATGTCTTGCAAAAACATTTTTGATAACTCGCCCTCCAATTGAGAATGTTTCTTCGCTATTTCTCTTAATGTCATCATTGTATTTGGTACTTTGTCATGAAATTCTGCATCGGTTGTCTGTAATACATTTCTGCTTAGCCACGTATTTATAATTCCAAATCGTGTACCAATTTGATAAATGTTATTTACCTACATTAGTAAATTAAATTAGTACATTACAACCGGCTATTTTAAGGATTTAGATACGGATTGACGAAGTATACTTAATAATTGATAGAATCTACAAGATAATGACTAATCAGTAGATTAGATTATAACTTTTCACCGTACATATTTTTGTCGGCATACTGTAGGTAGGTGGATCCTATACGTTAGTAAACCTTGCGTATTTCAACGTATGCGTTAATACTTACGAGTGCGTTATATAAAAAATATAACAGTAATGAACAAATTTAACAATGAAGTTACTAATTATTATAAAAATAAAACGAATTCAGTTAAACAACCATGGACAATAGCTACAATATTTGATGCTGTTTCTGAAATAGCAGCTTCTAAAATACCAGGAACCAAAAAAAAAAATAGTAAGCAATATAGAACTATTAAAAAATATGATATTATGGAAGTGGGTGATTCAAAATATTTGGTAAAAAAAAAGAAAAAACATGATGATGCAATTGTTCAATTAGTACCACGCGAGAATTTTTTTGAAATCTTAAATACGATTCACAAAAATATTGGACACGGAGGTCTTGATAAAATGATGTATGCTCTAAAAGATAAATATTGTATTCCAAAACCTGTTGTTCTGATATTTTGTAAGTTGTGCAATGTTTGTAATTTAAAAAAATCCCTGTTCACATCGTGTGTGAATCATCATGGTTGGTAACATTTGTTTTCACTGTGTATCATTGCGGACGAGCGAGTAGTTCAACGCTACCATAGGCTACGAGTATTCATCGTAGCATACTATGAGTAGTACGTTAATATATTAGTGTAAATCTCGCCGTACGTATACTGATATCACAGTATTGTGAATCATACAATTTATGTATTAAGTTTGTGATCTTTATATAACCTCCTCAGGAGAAGGGAATATTTATTATATCCATATTGTATTGTAGTTTGGATATTTTATTTAATTGTAAAATAATTAATATATTTGGAAATAAAATTAACAAAATTAATAAAGCATTAAGACTTCATGTTTTGTTACAAGGATAATAATATATATGATTGTAAAAAGTGCATTTCTAAAGTGTCTATCATAAACAAAGAATCATTGTGCGACACATGTGTAAAAGAAAAACAAATTCAGAAAGAAAGAGTAGAAGCTTTTGAAGGACACAAAAAAGCTGCAGAAAAAATGATACAAGCTAGTGATAAGAAATTAGTTATAATTTAAGTTGGGAGTTATGTTTTAGTTAATATTCCAAAGGTAAATCGTGGACCATTAGACACACAAAAAATAATTGGCAAAGTTGTCGACAAAAAAAATAACGTTTATCAAATTGGTACATGATTTGGAATTATAAATACGTGGCTAAGCAGAAATGTATTATAGACAACCGATGCAGAATTTCTTGACGAAGTACCAAATACAATGATGACATTAAGAGAAATAGCGAAGAAACATTCTCAATTGGAGGGCGAATTATCAAAAATGTTTTTGCAAAACATCGTCCAAAACAAATAGATGCGCTTGTCGGAAAAACAATACTGTAAACAATATATAAAACAACTATAAAACAATATACTGTGTAGCTCAAGATGCCACGAAAAAACCACATGTAACAATAAATAAATACCTTTATATTATTAATAAATAATAATGTTACATGTTATACATATATGTTACATATTTATACTGTGTTATTATCAATAACCCTTAAAATAAAATAATTAAAATGGTTTTTACTATAAAATGATTGTAGTTCTTAAAAGGCCTAACTGAAATTAGTATGTATGCAATGAGCCTAAAAAACAGCAGGCTATTTGAAAAAATAATAAGTAATTCTTAAAAGGCCTAACAGCTGTTAGTCTGTATGAAATGAGCCTGAAAAACAGCAGGCTGTTTGGAAAAATAAGTAGTTCGCAAACGGGCTACTCCATTGCAAAGAGCCTAGTCTTTTAAAAAAAAACTAATTTTCCATTTGGCCTACGACACATATATATATATTATATTTATTTAGATAAAAATAAATATAATACACAAAAAATCTATTCAGATAAAGTTAAAAATAAACCTAAATAAAATTAATTGAAATTATCACAATAATAATAATAACCTATACCAAAGTTAATTCATATAAAATTCAAATAAATTTTGATCTTGTTTTGAAAGAATTAAATAAAAAATGATTCTAATTCTTTTTAGTTATTGTCTTCATTTTTTTAATATATTTAATATTTATTATTTGTTTCTAGTACCTAAATATATCCGTGAAAATTTTTAGTCTATACCAAACGAAATGTTCAAAGCAAAAATTAATTTTCTTATTTAGATATAGATAGAGAGATATTTTTAGAGATATATTTACAATATATTCCATGTTATAAATTATTATTTAAAAATTAAGACTTTCCTAAATTTAACAAGCTTTATTATTACGTAACTAAGTCCTATAATTTAATAATCAATATTCAATATTTTAGTTAACTTATTTTTAGATTGCGTAACTTTCATATTTTTAAGTTTATATTTCAACTAAAGATACAATTTAAAATGTTTTAAAAATTGCATTGTTATATCTATAATTGAAACATTGAGTTAAAAAAATGTAAATTTGATTGAAGAATGAATTTTAGAACCTTAGCAATAACACTCGAGAATGCATAAATTAATGGTGTATCGATAAATAGTACTGTACAATATTTACTTGTGCGAAATGGGTACTGGCGAGTGACGTAAGACGTATGGAGTCGAATGCTTGACACGATGTGTGCATACACAACACAGAATGAAGAAGAGACGAATGAGAACGGATATGAGAAAAAAAAATTGAAAAAAAAACGCACCGGTGACTGTGCGGTGAAAATGGCGATGGACGTCGGTGCGAAAACGTGACACGCGCTTACGATGATTGTCGAACGGCGACGGCGACGACCGGGTGCGGACGAGACGGAAGAGACGCGTGTGCGTTACACGGAAGCGACGACACGACTGAACCGCCCGGAAAAAAAAAAGGGAAAATTAAAGCTGCGCCGCCAACCCTCTTCACATACGGTCGGGGAAAACCCGCACTAGTTCGGGACGCGAACGGAATACGACCGCGCGCGCGTCGACCACCGGGTTACCGCGGTGCGGGTAGCAGCGGTCTCGTCGGTAGCGTACGGCGGCAGTGGTCGGCCACCTGCGTTCGCGACCTTCATTAGTCCCCCGTCATTAAGATTCGCGCACGCGGTCCGTTTCCAACGTCTCTGGCGGTCCCGTTGTCTTCGTTCGATGTTCACTGCAGTCGCTTCCGTCGTACGATGCGTGAACCGTCACCGCCGCGGAGGCGTTTGTCTTTGACAAAGAACATTCGCAAATCGAACGATGCTCATATTCCTTGGACTCGACATCCCAGACGGATCACATACAACCGCGTAATATTACACAGAGCAGTTACGAAAATGAAAAATACAGTATGGGATCGAAATTCAATATCATTTTTGTACCATATCTTGTGACGGCACAAAGCGAGAATTAACTACAGTATTTTTCAAAAAAAAAAAAATACTCGTGTCCTCTGCGATCATATTTCTTTATAGAACTCAAACTGGTGGTGGGGACCACCTTGGGGGGTCGCCAGTACATACAATAACTAGTAAGGTGGTTTTGAAAATATCATGATGATAACCATTGTTGAGAATGACAGTCGATAAAAGTTTAGGACAGCCAATAAAAAAGTTCTATTAATCATATTGATCATATTCATTTATCATTACTTTTATTGTTATCATAATAAAAGGGTCACTCAAAATCTTTGTAACATTATTGGAATTTGTAGCCTCAAAAACATTGAGAACCAAAAATCTAGAGTTAAGACCGAATCAACCGGATTCCCTAGATATTTAAAAAAATTTCCACGGTAAACTCGCTTCGAAAGCTACATGACCTTGACAATTTAAACGAACTATCGAAATACGGTTTGTAGAGAATATTTAAATTATACCAAGAAAAATGAATGGCTTATACACTCACGGGCTTATGATTTATGCATGTCGTACAAAACACGAATAAAAACGATTGCATATAAATGGATGAAAGAAAACGGCGAAAAATGATTTAGAGGGTTAAATAAACGATTTTGACGATAGAAAACAAATGAAATATGGACGATAGATATATATTGAACATTTGTTATTTTTGTGAGCAGAAATAAATAAACTAAAAAATGTTTACAAAAAAATATTGGAAAGCTATTTTTAAGCTACTGTTATTCAATAAATAAAAATAAAGATTGCATAAAAATTTATAGTCAACATATTACATATTTCTTAAATTGCTTAACAAAAATAATAATAACTATATAACTAATTACAAAATGTTAATTACAAAACAGTAATATTTAATTATATATAATCAATAAATTAAATAAAATAAAAATAAAATATTTTTGTTAAAACTCTTAAAATTATAGCGAAGTATTACTTAATAAATAAATAATATACTAAAACTTATTAAATATAAAAATTTAGAAGTAAGCATAAGTCATATTATATACACTATACTAAGTAATATATTAATTTTGAAATATAAATATATATTATATTATTATATACTTTGATTTTATACCAGCTAATAAGTTTTTAAATCGAAACCGATCGAAAATATTTGTAAAAATTACACGATAATACTCCAAATAATAACATTTATTTTTACATCTTATTTTTTATTCAAATTGGTATTGTTAGAAATATTTAATAATTTTTATCATATTATTTATACATTTAATTATGTATTTCTTAGATTAGTAAGATAAATTAATTTTTTGACCAAATATGAAATATTTTTAGTTGTGTTTGTGTAAGCTCACATCGTTATGATCTATTCTCGTAGAAAAAATTGTGGTCAAATTTACTAAGAATAATAAAATTTATAACTATAATTATCATAATTTTATTGGTAATCCCTTAAAAAAAGTGACACCCTAATTTCATTAATGCATCTCAAACATGATCAATTCTCGAAATTCAAGATGGGAGAGATGTTGAACAAAGTATTTAGACGTAATTATTTTTTATTGAAAAATCTCGAAATACCTTGACAACCAAAATTAACGTTTATCTTACGGTTCACACTATACCAAACTATGTCATTGTTATAATGTGTAATATGAATGCATTCCACGAATTTATTCTTTCGTAGATATCAAATTTTGGTTATAAATTATTTAATTTTTTCCTTGAATTTTTTTTTTAAACATCAGTAAGTAAGAAATCAACTTTTGTGAAAATGAATGATAAATGCCATACGTACCATATGGTGTGTGTGTGTGTATATATATATAAAACATTAATGTAATTACAGCCAGTCAGAAAAAATTATGTTACCCGAGTACTATGTGTATAGTGTGAATCCGAGCTTAAAACTTATAAATATTTATATATTTACATATATTGTTGTATCCGAATCGTATGCGAAGATATCCAGTTTAGTTTTCTAGTCTATCGATGTTAAAAGATTTACGTCAACACCGTAGATCAGTGCGACTAGTGGCATTTCCTTAATAGTTACGTTACGTCCGAGCCACATACTGCTGGTCTGCGAAAACCGACGTGATGTGATTCTATTTGAACTTGAAAATTGTTTCGCAAACTCGAGTGCAATGGAACTGATCGGCCCAAGTCGAAATATTTCAAAAAAAAAAAGTAGTCCAATAAGCTCTTAAATATACAAGAGGCATTGTTGTACAACATCGATAATTAATAGTTATTATGAAAAATAATACATGTGACAATTCTTCGGAAGCGACTAGTACTGGATCTGCGTGGTTTTGACACCGGCAAATATGCATAAAGTTACACGGCTTTCGCGGGATGGTCCAACATTATATTTATTCTGAGCCCGATAGGTCCGCTGGGAAACCCGGTAAGCCCTTTACCTTCTGTGTATGTGTGTGTTTTATTTTTTCATAATTCGGTTTATTGTTTTTGTGCTGAACCCTGAATGCTTAAGCACAACAGTATATAACTATAATAATTCGTAGAATACGGTCCCTAATTTTTGTATTCATAACAACTAAAACTCGCATGTTCTATTTGTCCTTGTATTTATTTATGTAAAACTGTCCTATCCTATACACTTAAACTTATACTCTACGTGTAATGAATGCCATTTTTCGTGCTTCCATCTGTAGTGCATATATGGTTTTAATCTAATCATATACCTGCAGTAATATGCAAATCAAAATTATTAACTTTTGTATATTTTTTATTTTTTTATTTTTATCGGATTTTTTTAGTATAACAATCCTTGTAGTTGGTACTAGATGTTATTAATGTTATTATGGAAGTACATAATGACACAGCCCAAGAATAATAATATATAAATTGTTATTTCATTGATTCGTTGAGTAATAAAATCATTTTGAACACCATCCATAAGTATAAGCTTCCTAACTCATGTTCCATTTTCACAGCAGAATTATTTCTAATTGAACTAATTTGTGAATTAGAAAATAATGTTATATTCTTGCAAGATATAATATATATCAAATACAATTATCTTCTTAGGCCGAAATATATCAATATAACTTATAACTACATTTTTAATTTTATATTTATGTATAAAAGGCTAAATAGACTAACTATGATGTATATTCATTAGGAAATACATCTAGATATTAATGAAATCATCAATGAATGAGCATCAAGTCCTAGGGAATTGGATTCTGTACTATAAATGTTGTTTCATATGATCAAAAATAAACAACTAGTAACATCAAAATGGTTTTATGTTAATGCATTATAATAAATTGAATTTCTGTTTAATTGTAATGCTGGAGGATACGAGAGTAGTGGCCTCCACTTAAAAGTGTTCGGAAAATTAGATGTACTTTCTCCGTGAAAAAATCCTAAATATGCCACTGGGTAGATCAACCTCTAACTAAATTTAGTTAAATATCAATACGTTATAATTGCATCACTTCAAATGGAAAATGACTTAATTATAGATGAAAAATATAACGATGAAGTAATTTATTTATATAGTCCAAAGTTAAAATTTTATTTGGAATTTTTCAATATTTCAGTTAGAAGATTTCTTGATCAGTTTAAAGAAGAATAAGCCATGTTACTTGATTTTCAAACATTTAATAATGAGTTAAAAAATACATTTCAGTAATTTCTAAATCATAAAATTTAAAATGTTTTAAAAATTAAGTTCAATATATTAAATATATTTTTCAGTTTACATGTGCACTTCATATGAATGAATGTAGAGTACCACAGATATCTATCTTTCATTAATAACTAATCAACATCAACCTTATTCAAATAAAATGATTATTATATATTTTTTTAATCTTCCCAGCAGTATAAACTACACAAATCAATACTTATACACCGAACATTGAACAATGAGTACAAACATCAAACCTCTACTCTATTCCAGCTAGAAAACTGTTACAAAAAATAACAAAAAATGTCAGTTACTTTCCTCAATAAAAATTAAAAATTATTTAAAATAATGGCAACACAGATAAAACAAACTTTCTCAGATCACATAGCCATGGTACCCCTTCCAATAACAAACCAAATCTTACCATGTTCTAGACAAAATTCAAAAATGTCATATATAATAAGACAATCCTATAAAGACGTACGATTTTGATATAGCAGTACTATAATTAACTACCTAGGTACTTACAAAAGTTTGAAATGAATTCATTGTCACAATTTAAATATTTCATAAAATCTAACAATATTCCGTTGATCAAAATCGCAAAAGAAATTATTACTACCTTTACTCTTAAATTACAACAACCTCCACCAGTCTTACTAAATAAAGGAATAATACCTAACTTGAATACAGTTAAATATTTATAACTATATTTTAATAAGAAACTTAACTGGGCCAAACATATATTTACGACCAAACAATTTCTAAGTAAAAGACTTTCCATCTTCCGTAGTATTATGAGTAAAAACTCAAAACTCACTCTAAAATCTAAAATTAATTATATAATCAAATCAAATCAAGCCAACGTAGAATTCAACCATGTATGGGGAGCTTCCAAAAAAAAAACAATCATTAACAAAATACAAGTAGTTCAATAAAAAATACTTCGACTCATCACTAATGCACATATCTAATCGCATTCGTCACACCTACACATATCTTTTACCTGACTTACATATTTCTTTTGAATTTTATCTAAAGAAGTTGAAAAACAAATTCATAAAAACTCCGCATAAACTCCACAGTCATTCCAACCCTCTTATTTGAGAACTATCGTCAAATTCCTTTCCGGGTAATACTACAAGGAGACTTAACCGAATGTGGCATAGAGATTTCTTAATTGATGAACAAACTGGTTAGCATAGTCCACAAATTATAAATATTTAATTATACTATAAAAATGTCAAAAGAAAAAATCACTTCCCACCAAAATTCTGTCATGAATAGCCTCTTAAATTCATAGATTTTAAGTTTTCATGCAAATTAATATTAGTATTAGTATATAAATAGAAACTATTAGTAAATGCTTTTAATTTATTACTAATACTGTTGTTCGTGTATCTATCATACTCATTTATGCTTATTGTTCTGTATGCGTACAAATTTTAAAATGTTTTAAATAAATAAAAAAAATCAACTTAACTTCTAGTTTTCAAATATTTGATTAATTAATTAATTAGTCATCGATTATTAACAATTAAATACATTTCGCAAAAACTATAAAATAATCGAGGAAATAAATATTGTTTAATATAAACAATCATCCAGGTTTATATTATCGAATATCTCAAAAAAATTATTATGAAAATTAAAAATCTCGATGTTCGTAGAACTTTCTTATCTAATATTTAAACTCCATAATTCTTGATGCAATTACATACAATTATTTTATAGTACATTAAATTAAATAATAATTATCGATCTCAGCTAATAAATCATACACAATAAATAATTTTTATGGCTACTTCTGTTAGTTGATTACGATATCAAGTTATAAATTACTATGAAATGGAACTAAAATAATTAATCTTTTGTGATATAATTCATGTTCAGATTTCAACTATTATTTACTATTATTTACAAAAAATTGGTCTGACAATAATTTTAAAGTGCTTGGCAATGAAAAGGTTAACATGAGCCATTACCAATTTTTTTTTATGAATATTTTAGAATTTTAAATTATTTACCAATGAACCGAAATGTTTTTTTTTTTTATAAAAATACGTGATTTACGTAGTACCTTCTATACTAAATAGTATATGCACACGTTTTCGAACATCATGACTTACGTCACACGGTCATATTCAGCTGAGTAAACAACACGCATGTTGCATACCACAGTGCCACTTAACTTTTATTTCAACATCAAGATGCTTAAATTAAATGTCACGTCTACATCATATTAAATGTTTTAATGTATCCTTATACATTAACCTAACTCAATCGATAATAGAGGGAATCAGGGTAACAATACATTCCTTCATCTATAAATCAATAAAAAAAAAAAAAACATTGAATTGAAAACAATTAATAACGATTTCATGTAAGCAAAATTAATTACAACGTATGATTTTTTTTATTTTTTTATTTCAATTTATGTATAACAGAATGATCTTATTCTTCGATATGATAAAAAATAATAATTACGGGATATAATAAATTATAAAATATATGCTCATATATTTTGTGAAAATAATATACAAGAATTATTGTTGGTGAAATAGTTAAATAAATAAAATAATTTCATCAATTGTTGATAATATCAACTTGATATCCGTCAAAAACAACTGATTTATAAATGAGAGTTAATTAAAAAGCATAAGATTTATTTTTTTTACTTCCATTCTTAAAAATTGAAAACTTTCTACTCTTTGACTGTACATATTGATAAACCTATGACCATTACTTTGTGTAAGTTATAGGTTGCCTTTAAAAAACAAATATATTCATCTGGGACGTCACTGAGCGTAATAAAATTTTTTGCACATATACTAAATTGTGACTATAAATTAAACTCATAAGCGAAAACCCAATTGATATTCTATATATAAACTAGTAAAACTATTGAATATACGTATTAATGAGGGTATTTAGGAATTTTATGAAGCAACTAATTATTTAAAAATTATCGACTTACATACCGCTAGCATGTATATTCGTATATACCTTGTCTTATATTATATTTAATATCCATAATATGGTTAAATAATAACTATAACAATTTTTCTAATAATATATTTGATATAATATTGTTTATTAAAACTACCAAATACTATATTTACTTGAAATAAGTTATAAAAATTATAGTAAAATTATTGAACCAACTTATTTTTAAAATATGCATTTTCACAGTATAAAATATAATGTAATTTCATATTCTTCGCCTACAATACCAATAAATAAATAAATGTATAGTCATAACATTAAAACTATATAGGTATTATAAATCATAAGTACATTTAATCTTCTTTTCTGTATTTTTTGATTGATGGAAAAAATATTTGTATGATATTCAGCTAAATAATATTATACGAGTATATAATTGATTGTGATAATTTACTCATTATATCAAAATATAAATAACCTTAATGATAATAAATTAATTTTGTATTCCAAATTTTAATTTCAAATCCTCGATAGTGCATTTGTTAAAAAGATTAACAGTTAAAAATAAAATTAGATGTGACTGTAATGAAATAGAAGATATTAAGTACCAAACCCAAGTATTTAAAAAAATTTAAACATCTATTCAAAAATTTCCACGGACTTCAACTTTAATTTAACGTAAATGATTTGTTATAGTTACAAGGATCTGACAGTTTCAATAATAATGAATCTACAATAATAGTTTGGTCAATATTAACAATTACATATTACAAAATTTTTTAAATTGGATATTGAAATTTACTTAAATGTATAAGATATCGATTAACTTTTCAACAATAATTTATTTGTTTTCAAATATTTATATACTGAACTTTTAATACTACTATAATTTGATTTTCTTTTAATTTAATAATTGTCAAAATCAAATATATTTGGATAATCCTTTCTAACATAACAATTATTTTATAATCCTATAATGCATGCTATATTTTATACATCGATAACATTATTTTTAATGATGGTACCTGTAAATCTATAAATATAAGTTAGAGTATGTTTATATATGTACCTTTTCCATTAATAACTTATTTCTTCTCGTACTGTAGCTATTCAAAAATCATTCAGATTAATAATTAATATTTTAACAACAAAAACAAAAAAACAATAAACACTGTTTTCAGTTATTCAATGAAAAAATCATGAAAATGTAATATATGCTCATCGTAAAAGTGTACATAGACGATTTCCATCTATAGCTCGTTTGTTCTCCTTTTTGGCAATGTCACTAACAGAATATATTATGTAAGTACGTTTCAAAAAAAAAAAAAAAAAAATCTGAGCATAACATATTTCAAACAGTGTAATGTAGTATAAATATTATACCTATATATAACATAAAAATACTTTTTATTGTCCACATCTAAAGACACGTAGTTACACCATATTGTATCCAAATACTGCAAAATACATGCATACGAGTATAGCACATTTTATAATACAACTTCAAGAAAAAAAACTCACATTTGACTGTTTGCTTTATGTAGAAGAATGTTTTTGTCTTGAATATCACTAAAAACACTTTTACATTTCATTAAGTGATAAATTATTCCTCGTGGAAGTTTTTCATGTTATTAATATAGTAGTTGAAACAAACCATATTATTTAATAAATTAAATATTAAAAATCTGGTTAAATGGATTTTTAACGTTCACTGAAATATTATTAAGCATTATGTATGCGTACACAAACATATTATTGGCTTCAAATAAAAGCGAGAAAAAATACAATTATATGGTTTTGTATTGAATTTTATAATTTTACTATATTATTTGATTGTAATGCAAATTATTTTAAAGTATGTATATTTTTAATTAGATTACATTTGACATGTATTTATTAATTTGCAATAAATTCAAAAACAAACTTTCTATACTAAAGATTACCATATCTACTGATTTTTAACGATTGGCTATTGCTCGCTGATATAATGCAAAACATCAAACGTATATTCCGTAAACAAAGAAAAACAAAAAAAATATGACTTATTACTACAATTTGGTTTAATATATTTTATCAAATTATTTTACAGTTCATTAAATTTAACATACTTGATAACTTGGTTTTAAGTAACAGAGTTAAGACAACACTAGGGTACAATAATTTAATTATACAATTTTTAAAAAGAAAACAAATCTGCATATTTAAATTCACTATAATTATAATCTGTGTAGTTATATATCTATAAAAAAAAAAAAAAAAAAAAAAATAAACTTAAACTAAAATTAAGTAATAAATTCATTAGATTTATATAAAATTTACTAAAAATGAATTACTATTGTAACCGTTGTAGTTGAAGTTAACAGAGAATGTTTAAACTATTTAATATAAGCTTTAATATAATATTATAATAATAAAATGATTATTATCGTTACCGATAATTTTTTGTACTAAAAATATATAGAATTTTTTTTTTCATATGTATCTGTCGTTTAGTTTTCTGTATATTATGTATAGTATATAATTAATCAATTATTAAATTGGAGCGTTTTGACTAGGCACGTTTTCTATCTACTATTGATAAATTGAGGATTCAATTAGAACTTCCTATTTACCGATTTCAACGACAGCGGAGAGTGTCTATATGCTTAAGTTCATACTTAAATTATTATTATGTTATGTTAATATAAATATAAATATAAAATCATGTTTATATAACTAAAAATATTTGATCATAACTATTGATACGATTTTAGTTAGCTTATATACTTTGAACTCTTATATATTTACGGTAAAATATTTACTATAAATTTATGTACTATACAAAAATTGTTTTAGTATTTAATTAATAACATAGGGTTTTTTAGTATACAAACTCTTATGTTTAAAACAGAGAAGTTACTATGGAAATCAATATTTATCGATTGAATTAGTTTAGCTGTGTAATTTATATATTTAACTCATTAAATCTCATGAAAAATATAGGGAATAGTACAAATTTATTCGATTAATATCGACTTACAAAGTAATAACTCTGTACTCGTATCTCAAAATAATATGCCCTACTAATACTATATATAGTATTTTTTGACTATAAATCATAATATAATAATAATATTATATTATTACTACTATAATATTCACCTGTATGCAACGTTTAACAAATTATTTATATTTATCAATTAAGAATTTTTGTTAGAAATATTGGTTTTGTTAAATATTTTATTAGTTATTTTCAATATAGAAAAAAATAAGTTTTTTTAAAATTAAAATTACAATACGAATGTATAAAATACAAAATACGGGTTAGTAAAGAATAGTATAATGTATTGATTCATGAAATAGTAATTGGGATGAAAAAGAACATGAAACAGCAAACATAGGTAAGCATTATAGTTAGGTTAGTAGTTACTATAGTGATGTATCTTATTTTGTTTGATCATTGTATTTGTTTTTTTTAATATGTTTCAATTAATAGGTAATATAATATAATAATTATATTAATTGTCTAATCATTTAATATTATGTTATAATATAAGTATCATAGGTTCACTAAATAAAAACATATTTAATAAATGTGGGCATGAAAAACACTAGAATTTAAAATTGCAAAATAATGTTCCTCAAAAAAAAATCATAAAAAATTAAATAGAAATAATTTTTTAAACACCTAATTTAAATAAAAGTTGACCACCAGTATCATTCTTAAATATTTTTTAATTTTTAAATTTATGTTCAGTTAAGTTAACTTGATCGTGAAGTGCGCACGTATGCCGATATACGATCCGTTATTAGAGAAAAGTTTAAATGAAAGCGTCAATACGCGCATAATGCACTATGGAATAAAAACCTCAATATTATAACTAGGATATTTTATTTGCAACTTTTTTTCTATTGCTCCAATTTTTTGCTGAGTAAGTTATGAATGCATTTCGTGTAAGATTGAATGAAAATCTAAAAAATGTTTTCAATTTTCGACATTTTTTTAATTTTATTGTAATTATGTTAAAATTATCATTTAATAAAACTATTTCAAATATTTTTTAAATTTTTTCATATAATTTCACTTTTTTAATACTTTTTTAATGGTTTAATAAAAATTCTATGAAATAAAATTGTCAAATTGTTTTAAATCTGAAGTACATGATGTATTAATATATATTGTTTCAATGATTTATAATATCGTAGCAGTTCCCAAACTATTTTGGTTCACGCATCTCCAAAACAAAACAAATTAATCGTGTCTCCCATGAATAAATAAAACATTTATTATAATTTTAATAAAAACAAATTACTGTTAATCTAAAAATAGATACATGATAGTGTAATTTACCTACAATATAAATATTTGCTTTTTGCCTCCCTCGAAGTGCTTGCGCCTCCATAGAGAGGTAAACCTTCCGCATTGATAATTACTGGTACATTAATATTTTTTGTTTTTAAAGTCGAAACGATGATTTAATTATTTTTAGAAACGTATTGGTTTCATACTTTCATATATTTTTATACTGCAATCATCGGATTCGTCATATTTACAATGCGTACAGATAAGATAATATTATTTAACACAAAAATATTTTGTGAAACGTGATTATTTGGTATCTGCAATAAAATAGAAAATGTATTTGAAGAAAACAGAATATCGGTCCATGAAAAATGTATTAAAGTTGTTATAAAAACTACTTGGTATGAAACTATTAGTAAAATAATTTTTATACTGAATGGTAAAAACTGTTTTATGGTTTGATGGTTTACCCGAAGATTTGACGTTAAGTGATTTAGTTTATTTTATGTACACTGTGCTTACATTAACCGACGTATAATGAAATCTTTTGATATAAAAAAAACTTACAGACTCCAATCCGAAGAACATTTTAAAAATTTAAAAATATTACTTACAGTTTAATGCAACTTATTAATTAAAATTCAATTTTTAAGTAATATATATTTTATATACACTTTTTTCATAAATTGTAATTAATGAGTCAGTGATTTATTATATATAAATTACATTAAGTTAACTATAAATAAAAAAAAAAACCGTAATTTATGAATTTTAATGAAACGTTATTTTTTTAGTACAATTTTAGTTTTTTTAAAGCGCAATTTTCAGAATATTTTAGTGCAATACTGCAATTAATTTTACTACTTTTTTACTACTACAATATCCGTACTTTAATTATAACAAATATGATACTTATTATAAATTGCTAAAAAATTGTCTATTCTTTAAGATTCCAGTAGTAAAATGATTCTCTTCTAAAATGTGGATGAAAAACCTACGACTTCTTGTGATCCAAATATCAAGCATAATATATCATCATCCTCGACCATAAATTTATCATTACACAACGATGAAAAGCCAAAGTTATTTATGTCAATAAGCTACACGTAAGTCCTGCTACAACTTTTCCTCCTTCGATCCAAATAAAAATTTAAATAATCTTACATTATTCAAAAATTGGTTATCAAGTACGATTGATATCAACCAACTATATTTTAAAGACACCCAGTAAGGTAAGTAATTAATTGTACGTCCCAATAACCAGGAAAGTTTTGATGCAGTCATTACTTTTTTAAGAGAAACGAGTTTTCAGTACCATTTCTTTCTTCATCACATCTACGCCTATTTCGGGTTGTAATCGAGAACCTACACTATACGACGCATACCTCCAATATTTCTCAAGCTTTGGCTACCCTCGGTCATACAGTCATAACATACTCGAATATATTAAACCTTAGTATTGCTATACCACTCTTTTATTTGAATTTAAAACCCGCTGAAAATATTTTACCTTTTTTATATATCATTTCTTTTCAATACTCTGATTAAAATCAAAAATCCATACAAAGTCAACCGGGGCCCACCTCAATACCACAATTTCCAGGACTATGGCCATACTCGACGGTTTTGCAGTCACCGTCCGTGTTGTGTTAAGTGTGGCGACAATTACCTCACTTCTAAGTGCAACAAAAAACAAAAGCTGTCCTGCCAAATGTGCCATATGTGGAGGTAATCACACGACGAACTTCAAGGGTGTCCGTCATTTAATTCACTTCACAAACATCAGTCCCGTTTCCATCGTATTCTACAAAAACACAATACTTCATATCCTTTAATTACAAATTTAAATCCTAATCCTAAGCTCACTTCTCACGCACATACTCTTTCTGGTGCTGTACACCGATTGCCAATTGAAAAACCGGAGGATATAAAGAAAATTCTCAATTATTTAAATTCATTATTACTCCACTAGTAGCTTTACTGTCGAAATTCTTTGAACAATTATGTTTAACTCCATCTATATCCATTCCTTAATTGTCCTTAATATCCGCAATTATTGTTAATTGTTGAGCTAAATAGTTTTTGCTGTAGTTCTAACAAAAAAAAAATTTAAAAAGCTGTATATTTGAAACAATATTTAATCACAATAACCATATCAGATAGTTATTAATTTTTAAGCTGTGTTCGATCTAAGATCAGTGTATAGATCATTTGTGTAGCTATAAATTACATAAGGAAATTATTTAATTATAATATTTTATGTAGTTTATATGAAATAAAAATTGTATAGAAATTATAATTTATAATATAAATACAACATTATCAAATGTATTTTAATAAAAACACTTTTTATTAAATTCACACTTCGATACATCTTATAAGTAATAATAAAAATAATAATTTTAGTATTGGTAAAAATTGATTGATTAATTACAAAATAAAATAAAAATAACAATAAAGTTTAATTTTTATAAATGACATAGTAAATATGTGTAGACAAAATTAATTTCAACAATAATCTTCATAGTTTCAATTTCTTTTTTTTCTTCTTAGAGTAGAATATCTTCTCTTGATTTTATATAAATCCAGTTATTATTTCTTTTTCCCCTTGACAAAATGTAAAAGACTCATCGATAAGTTTATTACCATAGATAGTATTCATAAAGAGTAATACTCGTATCTTAATCAATAGCTGCATCAAAGTAGTTCACTTAAGCTCATCAGAGAGCTTTTCTTTACAACACAGTAAGAATCAAATAAAACTTCGAGCACTATATTTCATTAGTTAAGAGATAAAAAAAAATTACCAATACATTATTATTATTAAATCAATATTATTATTAGTTTCAATGAAAATCAGAAGTAAATATTCAGAATTTGTTAGGATTGATGTTATAATAATTTTTAATATTATGTAATTACGAACTAGGAAAAAATAAATTTCAAATTTTAATCTAAAAAATACAAAAACCTTATATTTGGTCGTAATAGTGAAACAGTGTTGTAAATCACTCGATAAAATTTAGAAGTGAATCAGTAAAATATAGTTCCAAAATACTTATATGTCATGGATTTTTATTTAAACCATTTTATAATAATTATAATTATTATTACCAAATTATTGGTACAATATCAAAAAAAAGTGCAAGTAGATAGATACGTATCTTCTTATCTTATACTAGACTAAAATTTAAGCTTAATTCCATTAAGAACAATTTAATGGGGTCCCATTTCTGAAATATCCACCGCTATATTGTGGTTCTATGCGGATTTTATTGTTCAATTTTTTAAAATCACTATTCACTTACTAAATGACTTATCTTTATTGAAAATAATAATTTTTTGAAGAGAATGATTAGATTAAATAGAAGTAGGAAAATACCATACGTATTTTATAACCCTCTTTTTTTGAAAAGTAAAATTTATCCCCTCCAATCATGCTTTGTACAATCATTTTTCTTGTATATTTTAATTTTTATATTATATATCCATATCTCATGTATCTACAAACTAATAATTAATAGTATAGAAAAAGTATAGAATCTAGATACACATTATGAAGTTTAATTCCACCGAGTCATATAAGTATTGATTTCACTTAACATTAATATCAATATTAGTTATTTTTAATATATTTATAATTCTTAATTAATCTGCCGAATACCATACATACATTTTGTATTGACAACAAACACAAACTTACAAAAAAAAAATCCTAGTGCAGGGTAGACGCAGTGTAATTCAGATTTTTTTTTTTTTTTTTATTTATTATTTTAAAATGTTTCAGCACTTTAGGTGCTATTACAAGTACGGTACGTTATATTACATTAACAGTTGAAATTTAATATTTTACATTTATGTTAGTGATTACAATGGTATATAGGTGGTATATAGTTATAATGATAATAGTCAATAGTTAAGCTTGACATTATTTGTTGGTTATTCTTCGTCTTCTGATGAGGGCTCTTCGGTGTCTGATATGAGAATGTCTTGAGGTAGTCGAGGTCGCAGTCGCCTATTTTGGGTTTTCATTCCTAGTTGGTAATGGCGGGCTCCGTCCGAGTCTTTCAGTTTGGTGTGGAAGTTTTTTAGTTGGGTTTTAATCCAGATATTTATTGGGGATATTCCTGTATCATTGTATATTTGACGATTCCTCATATACCAAGGTGCTTTAAGACAAATTCTAAGGAATTTGTTTTGGAAAGTTTGGATTTTTTTAATTTTAGTGTTTGAGGCTGCTGCCCAGACAGGGCAGGCATACGTTATAAGTGGTCTGATTATTGAGGTATATAGGAGGAGTGATGACTTAAGTTGTAGCGTTGATCTATAGTTGACTAGAGGGTAAAGAATTCTCATCCCTGTGTAGCCCTGTACGAGTTTTTTGTTTATGTGAATGTTCCAGGTAAGTTTTTCATCTAGGTGGACACCTAGGTATTTGACTGCGTCGTCTTTGTTATTTCATTGAATGACATGGTTATTTATGTAAATGTTTTTGGGGTTGGTATATTTTTTAAGGGTGAATATTTTAAACTCACTTTTAGTTGGGTTTAGATTCAACTTCCATTTTTTGAACCAGGTGATTATTTCATTTAGTGAGGATTGTAGATTTTGAATTGCTAACTCTAAGGAACTGTCTTGGGTGAGAATTATCGTGTCGTCCGCAAACATTGCTAATTGAGAGTTGAGAGGGATTGGGATGTCGTAGCAGTAAATATTAAATAGAGTTGGTCCAAGAACAGATCCTTGGGGGACTCCAGCTTTGATTTGGTGTAGTTGTGAGAAGTCTGTTTCCACTCTTACATTGAAAGATCTGTTGGATATGAAGGATTTGATAGTTTTGAATAGGTATTCGGGGAATTTTAATATTTTTAATTTTTGTTCACGCCCACTGTGCCAGACCTTATTAAAGGCTTGGGTTAGGTCTAAGAATACTGCTGTGGTATATTGTTTTTTTTCGAAACCATGTACAATTATTTCGGATATGCGTTGGATTTGGTGGCATGTGGAGTGTTTAGTTTTAAATCCGAATTGATGTTTCGGGATAACGTGAAGGTAGGGTTTTATCCTATTCAGCAATATTCTTTATAACAGTTTGGATAATGTTGGTAGTAGACTGATTGGTCTGTAGCTAGTGGGGGAATTGGCTGGCTTTCCTGGCTTGTGAATAGGGACTATTATAGCATGTTTCCATGTAGAAGGGAAGGTAGCAATGCGCATGGCTGAGTTGAATAAAGATGCTAAGTAGGATAATGCTTTTGATGTCAGGTTTTTTTAGGATTTTGTTGGTTATTAGATCGTGACCTGGGCTTTTCTTACTTTTTAGTTTAGATACGAGCAGTTGAATTTCTTTAGGAGATGTTGGGATGATAATGTTATGCTCATTGTTAGTTGAACTTGGTATTTCATCTGGGCTTTCTCTTTGTGGAATAGTGTCGTCCTCCGAAGTGAAGTAGGTTTCAAAGTATTCAGCAAATGCTTCAGACTTTTCAAGGTTGGTGTCGTATTTGGCAATTCCATTTTTTAATGGGGCAGATTTATTAAACTTAGCAATAGAAATGATATCGTTTTATTTTATACATGATGCATACAAAATAAATATGTAATTGAAAACTTAAATTATTCTATAAATAAATCATTAATTGTAAAAATGAATTTATCAAATATTCGATGGGTATTTTGTTTTTTAAATTAAAATAAAACTAATATTGTTTAATTAAAAAAAAAAAAAAAAATTGATATGACATTTTATTTGTAATTCATTTATATGACGATATAAATAATTATAGACCTTGAAGTGTTTTTAATTTTTCAAACAAATGTAATATCATTGATTATAAATATTTATTATAATTAATATTATTATTTAGTATTTATATTAATGGTAGTATACAAGGCCAAAGCAAAGAGGAGCGAGAAATGCCTACGCCCCGGGCGCAATTCCTGGGAGGGCGCAAAAATGAAAAATTCTCATTATATTTTAAAATTACATCGGTCAATGTTATATATTTTATTTACAAAAAATGCAACGTCCTTTATATTAATGGAAGCAATTGTTAAAAATAATATCTACATAATAATTACAATATTTTTTAATTAAAAATACTCAAGGGCGCATTTTGAAGTTTCGCTCCGAGTACATTATTTGGTTGCTACGGCACTGGTAATATATGGAATATGTTATATGACTAATGAGTTACTCGCCATAGAAAAAAAATCGTATTAAATGACAAGAGGATATTAATATTAACTTAATAAATTTATTTATTTCGCATACGTTAAATTTCAATTTTGATTCGTCAGTTGGCTGTTACAATAACCATAACAATAAATTAAATAATTATTACACTACGTAAGTTAATATAATTAACTTAACATTATGTTTGACTTATGTAGCTTATAACTACAACTGTAATATATATATTTTTTTTATCGTGAACTCCCTCCGAATTCACTACTTCCTCCGGTCCACATAATTTATTAGATGCCTACACGTAAATACATAAAAATATATAAGTAACCAAATGGTATAATAAAACAGGGCTCTGAACCCCTAATTTTGACTTTTAGTCGACATTTCAGATTATTCAACTATATATACTTAAAATTGTGCTCATTCTAATTCTCTCTCGATTTTCAATCCGGTGATAATTATCTTGATTAGTGCTATATTTATCCTATTACAGTTTTCTTTGGATCTAAGCATAATTTGCACCATTTTATTTGTCGTCAGATTTTCTCACTATATGCGTCCAACTCTGTACGTAGGACATCCCACGCATCACTCTGGGGTAGTGTCAGGACTCACTCCAAAACTTCAGTTGACAAATGTTTGTAAAGCGATTGATTAAAACGAAATAACTTTTCACTAAACGAATCATGACCAGTTAAATATTGGTTTGGATGGAAGTTTACTTTTCCGTGTCTCCTGTTGACCCAATCCTTGATTTTGTAGATCAATATATGCATTCATTACTATTTATTGATATATTCCACTGCTTTTGTCATTTAATGAATATTTCATCCAGTGAAACCTTTTAATTTCCGTTATTAAAAGCGTCAGTCCACTTATTTGCTTTAAGTCTTAGCGAGGGAATAGAGGCTACCATCAAGACTGCCACATAAGAAACTTTTCTATACCTATGAGTAAACTCATTAGATACCGATCCTGCATTGAATCGTTTCCAGCTTCTCTCATCCCGTTAGTTTCAAACTTTGTGTCCAATATTGTGCTCCATAAAGCACTCTAAACAATACCGTATTTCTAATATATCTATAACTGATATCAACCCTAGCTACTAAAACGACTGAATATTGATTATTAACTATTTCCTTTAGAAAAATATTTATAATCTCGAAACTAAAATTGTTGTGTATTTCAAGATAAGACTTAACATAATTATCTACTTTACAGTTTATTATAATTAGTTATTACTATAGGTAGGTTTAGGCAGTATAATTTTAAAGTATCAAGTATCATGTTTCTTTTTTTTCCCAAAAGATACAAGATACTATTATTGTAAAAACAACCAATTTAATTAAAGCTCAAATTCTAAGTGCTATTATACTTAATTTAATTTAATTAAAAAAACATATAGTGATTAACCTAAATTATATTAATTATATCAATAATAATAATATAATAATATATATCTATTTTTTTTTTTTGCATGGTTTTAAATTCTTACAAATTTATACATTTTATACGTATTTATAATTTAACCATTTTTTTTAAATTAAAATACTTAAATTATTATTATTAATTTAATATTAATTATAAATTATATGATCTTTGATTTATACGAAAATAAATTCTACTTTTCAATGATTATTTCTTTATTTAATATTTATTGACCATGTATTTTACATGGACATGTATATAAACGTAACTATCAATAACTTAACTGTTACTTCATATAAGTGAAAATTTCACTCATATCGTTAACAATCATATTTCTAGATAAATTTTAAATGCAAACAAATAATGAATTTTTATAAATTACATATTCACAGTACCAACAAATCAATATATCAATGTTAGTAACCATTAATATTTTAAACTTTTTAGATTCTGAGTAAAATAAGAAATATGGGAGTTGTACCATAAATTGTTTTTTTTTTTTTTTTGTATTTTGTGCAAACGATTTAAGGTCTAAGACAAGAATTGTTCCAATCCTATATATTACGAATTTCTCTACAGTTTGTTTTAATAATTTCAAAAAAACTGACGAACAGTTATAAAAAACGACAAAATAATGGCACACTGTTTTCAACCAAATAGAGTTTTTGTTTTTATCGTAAATCAAAATGAATTATTGTAAAAACTTGAAATTTTTACTGAATGCTTATTTTGTCGTTCGATATAAATAGAATAGTTAAAAAAAAAATTGAGCTATTAATATTATAGCTAATTATATTATATTACTGATTAAAAATAATAAAAAAAGTTGTACGACCATTTGAGTACTAAATGTTGAACAAACGATAGAAATTCGCTACCTGCATTTTTGTAATTAAAAATTCGTAAAACTTTAAATTTTCATACCAAAAACTTTAAAATTAGATACAAGATTTTTCATAAGATTTTCTTTGTTGTTAAAATAAAATTTTTACTGAAAAGTCACAAAAAAAATCTAACATTAAAAGTTTAACCTTGCTTATTAAGAAATATTTACTATATACTTATTTGAATATACTACTATATCAACTATTTCTAAAATATAAACTTAACCATCAGACTTCTTTCACATAATATCGTTTTTACGAGATTAATACTGTAATAGTTACAAGTATAAAAGACAATTATCGTTCAATAACACTATTCATCCATTCAGTGGTGGCGCGATGCGGATATCATTGGAGCAGCTGCTTTGACTGAAATGGAGTGGGTAGACAATGTTGTACGATAGAAAAGTTTAATAAATAGTTTGCACATTTGACATTAAATACTATTACATTTTATTTTGTTTGGACTTCTTTATTTTAATAAAATTCAATAATTTTTATGAAGTGGGTACTCGATACATGTAACTGCTTCATTGGAAAATAAACTTCGTGCCGCCACTGCATCCATCTCTGTATCATCTCATCCGACTTAAGAATTTCATCTTTTTTTATTTTATATTGTTATTTATAATATTATGATTGTTTCTTTTAAGCCTACTACTAATAACTGTTATAGTAAAGAGCAGTGCAGATATTTTCTTTTAATTTATTCATATTAATCAATACTAAGGTATTTACTCAATCAGGTATTTCGTACGTATTAATACACCGAACTAACAAAATATGAGCAAGGCTTTCTTTAATGTGCATTTCAATAATTTTAAGTACATATTATATAAGTAACCTAATCCAAAAATACAATTTGTTCCAGTTTTCAAGGAAAATCATATCAAATATGTACTCGAGTAATGTACTAACAATATAAACGCGTTTTGTGATATCCTATAGCAAGGCCATATCCGGAGGTTCAGGGTGTCTGGACCCTCCCCCCCCCCCGAAATGTCGTTAATATTCTACAAATGTTTAAAATACTTTATTTTTAAAAACCAACATAAATATTTTCAGTCAAAAATTACTCAAGCTCTGATTAATCATTGACTGCTTTTAATTTTATATCATAATATCATATGAAAATATGATATTAATTTTAATGAAAGAAGATTAAATCTTTTTCTGTATATTTTTAACTAAATATCAAAAGTTAAAATCTAAATTCAATACAATTACAATATCCATGTCTTAGACCCCTCTCGAAAAAAATGGTCTATGTACGACTTTGCCCTATAGTACCAAGAAAAATAATGATGAATACGATAGATACACCTAAATCTGAAATAACACTGATCGCTGAAAGAGAAGATATTATTATAATAAAAAAAAAAAAAAAAAAAAATGATTTAATAGTTTTGCAATGTCAAACCCGGTTTACACGCAACGACTTAGTGCACGTTTTGTTTGCTGGACATATAAAATGAACAATAAGACGTACATTTTATAAAGTGTCTACACGTTCCAACTTTTACTCAGTTTCCTATGCCAGTTTCAACTGTATTTCTGTTCATTCTTCAATAGCATTCAGTTATTTTAGTGATGTTTGACGACATGGTAGAAGTACTATTGTGGTTTACCATAATGTTCCTAGTACGTGTGCAACAGAATTTCGTAAATCAGACATGTTTGCAAGAAAACAAAAAAATACCATGCGAATCAAATTTTATATTATTTACTAAATATAATAGGTTAATACACCTACTAATGATAGGTCCTACTATAATATATTATAATTATTAAAAACAAAGAAAAAACGAAACTAAGTTGTTAAAACTATTCCGTACAGTAGAAAATTAAACCTAAAAAGGACGAAAAGTTATATTATACACCAATTTTGTAATTACATGTGACGGACATGTCGTTCAACTTCGCGTAAAATGAATCCACGCCCATCAGTCTTTCGATCCAATCTTGGATTTCATTCCGATTCGACGTACGATTTACTGTATACACGCTCCGTTTTACTTGATACGATTAGTCGTGTTCGATAAAACGTACAATAAGTCGTTGCGTGTAAACCGGCCTTTATAAATATATTTTTTGACGTTTTTCCTTAGAAATTTACCGAGAACTAAGCGATAGCAGTGTTGGAAATCTAAACCGATTCTGCGTGGTCGGCGAACGACGGAAGATCGAAGGGAATAACTGGAGGAAATTTAAAAAGTAAAATTAAAAAAATAAAATGTTTACATTAGAAGTATACATTCATAACAATAGCGCACGTTCGGAACACCTCGGCGGCAATGGTCGCGTTCAGCGCGTGACCTCGGTGCCGAATGCGCGCGACGTTGCGACTCGCAAACGCGGCCACGGATCTTCCCGACGGTCGCCGGCCGAAATTTTCGGTTCGTCCGGCGTCGACCGAGAAACCGGTGGCTTTCGGCGAAACGAAAAATTTCGCCAAAGCGAAAAATCTGGCCGTCCCGAAATTCCCGAAAGGCCGGACGGTTCCACGTAACCGTTTGCGGGCGCGTTCGGGTCGCCCTATCACCTCCCGCTCCCCCGGTCCCGCCGTCGCCACCGCGCTCTAATCACTACGTAATGCGCACTGCCTCGTGTGCGTGTGCGTGTACATGACGTGTCTGCTCGTGTGTGTGCGCGCGCGTGTGCTCACTAACACACGCACGAGCGCGGGCGATCGGGTGAATAGATAGCGCACGACGATAAATGTCTGCGCGATAATAGACGTTTCTAATTGTCGTCATCTACCGTCGTCGTGTCGTTCGCCTCGTAAACCGTAATTTCCGTCTCGTCGAACCCGGGATTTACCGCGTACTCGCCGACACCACCGCGGACCCGATTCCAAACAGTGAACCCGTAAAAAACCCTCGTCGCCCCGCAACCGCTGCCGCGTCGCAGGTGTTCGCGTACTTCGAAAATACGTTTCGACCAAATATTTTTGGTTTTTTTTTTTTTCCCCCTCGTCAGCGCCATGAAACCGACGTTGGTCAGTCTTGCGAAATACGGCTCGTGAGTGGACGGCTTTGACAGGTCAGTGGAGAGTTTCACTTACGTGATTGCGTTCGGATTTTTTATGCAACCCGGAAACCTTGAGCTACATTCCTATCGCTGTGTATACTGTACTGAATCGTGTCAAGTTCGAGTGTTTTGTACGTTTTTCAGGTTTTCCGTTTACCAAGATAACCATGGATCACAGATTCAACTATTTCCATCAGAACCGTAAGCATTTTCGTACTATGTGCACTGGCTCACCGTTGTATCCCTTCAATTGTAACTGTTCGTTTTCTTTTTTTTTCAACAGCCAATTCTCTATCAAACGGAGTTTCTCCGTTTAATCAACCATCCGTTGACGGAACCCAGTTGACTGATAATTACTCTGGTAAATCTAGAAATTATATTTAATCCTATCTGCTTATGTAATTTTTACTATTAGAGGAGTCAATAGACTAAAACCAGATTACTCAAGAGTTTATTTAAATTATTTATTTAATGTAATTTTTAACTTTGCTTGTCCCCCCACAAGAGAATCAATGTTTAAATAAAACAGGATAGTTTTAGTCTTAAATCACTTTCAATATTCGATTTATTTTTAAAAAAAAATTTTAGTAGAAAAAGCTCAATCACATAAGTTGTAGAAATATAGCTCATCAATCTTCTAAGTGCAATTTTAGGGATTGCTGGATTATCTTGTCAAATATTTAACCAGAATGACACTAATAGTATGGTTTTAAAAAACAATTTTAGAGTCTGATCACATGAAAGTTTAATCAATGAATCTTCTTCACTTGCTAATATTTAATATTTTAAAAATACACATTAATTATGTTAATACTATACGGTTTACAACCCAATACTACCCTGCTCGCAGCACATGGGTTGGGAACCGTTGATATAGATAATTTTCTAGGTGTTATATAGGTATACTGAATTATAATTCTACATCTTTAAAATGATTTTACTTTTCTAATTTCTATTATTAGTTTTAATCAAATTTAAACTAACCTGAATTAAAATTTTAAGCTGTATTGCTTTTAAAATTCACAACTATGGTGATATTTTCATACTAACAAGTGAAGAAAATCATCTTGAATAAATATGTTATATTTTAAATGTTTTAATTGATTATCAAAAGATTTTAAACTGAAATATGGTAAACAAAAATTAATATTTAATTGGTAACTAGTAAAGGTTGTAATATCTCTACAACCATACAAAACTACTATTATAGATTTAAAATAAATTAAAATTGTGGTGAATAGTGTAAATATAAATAGTACAAATATATATAGTATAAATCAAAATTATACTGACATATGGTTAAAATTTGGTAATTCATTAATACTTTAGGTTTGTGTACCATCAATTAGAATGCTAAATTGTACCTTTATATGCACATTATATAGTATTATGTCTTATTATACTATCTGATGTAGATATAATGTAATTATTTCTATTTTATTTACAATACTCATCTATTAAACAATTATTTCCATAGTAAATATATTATATTTTGAAATTATTTCATAACAAAAATAGATTGAAATATTACTACTATCATAAAAAAATTACAAAAAAACCACATAGTTATCATTTTGACATAGTTACTCTGTCGAAATTATTGTTGAGGTATATAATAAATCATTATAAAACCTTCTTCATATATCATCAACACATTCTATAAGTATCTTTTAACTTCACATTACTAAATATTAAATCTATAACCTACTGGTAAATATCCGTATAGCTTATGAAATAAATGCAAAAAGAACTAAATTTACACAGAGATATCTAAAATAACCTAAAGAGTAACCTAAAATATTGCCAAATACCTATACATTTTTAATTTACTTACCTACAATATTTATTGGTAATAATAACAATTGGAACTGTGATACATGTATTCATATTTTTATAAAATTATATGTGCTGTGCAGATTTAGGATACCTAATATTTATCATTTTTAAAACAAGCTAGATAGACAGCTTGTTATTAGTCTTAAATCATTCATAATTTTTGTTTTAATAATCATTACTCTTATAACATGTATATTTCTTAAAAATTAAAACATTTTTTAATACTTATTTACATAAGTAAGTTAGTTGAAACAATTAATTGTTCTTCATAATACTACAGAATTTATATACATATTATTAATTATGATTTAAAAAAAATACTTTGTCAGTTTTGTAATAACAGAATTTCTTTGTTAATATTATCTTACATTAAAATATTTCAAATTTATTTCTTAAAATTTTTCTTTAAAATTAATATTTTTACTGTTTAAATGGTTGCTGTAAATGGTTAATGTTACTGGTAAATGTTTAAATGAAAATCATAAAATAGAATATTTTGGATTACTATTTCATGTAATTGGTATATGATACAATTTACTAGTGTTTTTATAATATATTTTTAAATCAGTAATTAATTAATAATACTGCTACAGTTAATTTTACTTTAAATTTAAGTGGTAAGGACATTCAAATTGTATTTTAATAATTTCTATAGTATCTATTTATATGTTTTGTAAACTATTTTATATTAATACTATTGTTATTATTTTAGGAAGTATATCATCTCATGATCAATCTCCATTTAACGAAAGAAGAAATTCTAATTCTAATACAGTTCCATCAATGAATTATCATTTATATCAAATGAATTCTAATGAACCACCACATTTGTCTGGACCACCTAGAACTGTTTCTAAAGAGATTTATGAAAATTCTAATTCTTCAATTCCGGTAAGTAAAATTTATTAAGTTTAGAAATTATAAAATATCTCTGAGTGATTAATTTAGATCTTATTACTTTATGTCTAATATTTGTATACTCTTATCAATATTTGATACTTTATTTTGTATAATTCATTAATTTTTAATTTATGATACTATTTAGTAATAATTACATTTGTAATTTTTAAATTTTTTTTTTTGATTTAGGATGTCATAAGACTTGCTCAATCTAATACTGAAAATTATCCAATAAATCCAGACTTTCAGTTGCAACCCCATCTTACTGGTTTATTACCACAACAATCGAAAAAAGTTTCAGATCTCCCGCAAGTAGATAAATACAATACTAGTAAAGGATCTATATCAGCAAATATGAATCCTAATTATTTTTCTTCAAACAAATCTTATCCTGAACCCAAAATCATTGAATATGATATGGAAGAAACATCTACTGAGAGTTCACCACGACATACTTCTTCTTTGTATTCTGAAAGTACTACTGATCAAGATTCTGAAAGCATACACCCAAGTAATGTATTTTCAAAACATGTGTTGAGTAAAAACATTGAGTGTCATGTAACTAAAGAATCAAAAACAGTTATGTCTTCAAATCAAGAGTTCCCAGTACCTAGCCAGTTTGCTGATTTAAGTCTTAATAAAGATGAAGTTGTTGATGATCATCAACATTCAATTTTACATAGTGCTTATAATCAAGATGATGATATTGAAGACATTCCCTTATCTGATAATACTAATCAAGATGAAAAAGAACATACCTTAGAAAATCACGAAAACCTCAAATTTCAATTGAATGAACAAGTTTTCGACACATCGAGAGTTCAAATGTATGATTATCATGCTAATAAAAAATACTTAAACTCGACTGAATTTAATAATGAAAATAATCAAGTCCAGACTCCCAGTTTTAATAGCAATGCTAATTCTTTTAAAGAATTCTATTTAAATAATTCAAATACTTTAACCCAATCTAATTTACCTCCTTGTTCAATTTCACAACCTCTTAAAAGTTTGCCGGTATTACCATATGACAATACTATACCAAGTCAACAAAAATCGGCATCTATTCAAAATTTTAATGCGGATTTACAACCAACAAATTATAGTCAACAAAATAAACATGTTCAACCAGTATATCAAAATTTCAATGTTTCACTTACCAATTCTAACTCACAACCTAGTGCTATTAATAGTAATACAAAAGATGAAAAAGCTTGCAATCAGTCCACATCATCAGATCAAATATTAAATGATCAGGATAGTTGTAAATCTATGCAATCTACTATAAATAATTTGCATTATCCACAAAATGTACAAATTATTGAATCAATTAGCCAGCAATCTATGTATAATACTTCAAAATCATCTGCCTCTGAAGAGTTGAATGATAGTAAACTTATAACTAATCAACAGTTTTCAACTTATAATCCATCATTGACGTCAACTCAGTCTGTAGGTCTCATGACTTCATCTGACATAGCAACTCCTACTGAAATAAGTTTGTCTTCTATACCTAAAAAAGAAGAAATTCCGACATCTGATGAACAGAATAAATGTCTGTTCAATTCATCTAATGCTGTTATTAACAATTCAACCAGTTCAGATAATCAGGACTCAAAAAATATGGTGCAATCAGAGTTAGATGATAAAACTTTGCAATCTTCAAGTAATGAGGTATTTGAAAATCAACAAGCTGATGTTAAGTCCCAGGTTCCAACACCAATAGAAAATTGTACTCAATCAAATAATTATTTTAACTCTACTGATACTATGTTTGAACAAAGTTCAAATTATCAGCAATCATCACAAAATCGATTTATATCTCAAAAATCTACCTTTGATGATAATACAAAGTCACCATTAGATTTGGTATCCCAAACAGTAAACAACCAAAATGCAACTGTACAACAATCTAAACCAAAGACTGGTCATAATACAAGTCATTATTTTGATTCTATCAGTGCAAATAATAAATATGTGTTCAATCCACAGTCTCATAGCCAACAAGAAAATATCAATACACATAATATAAAACCTGTTATTTCAAGTTTTTCATCATCATCCAAAACTAATGATTTTGTGGAAGTTTCTAGTTCACAAAATAATGCAGCAAATTTTTTATCTTTAAATCAACAACCATCATCAATAGAAAATAAATTTGAAATAGCTGATAGTCTAAAATTAGATTCCAATGTATCACTAAAAGAAACAATTGAATTAAACTCGACAAAGTCTATTCCGCTCCAATCTAATAATTCACATGTTAATTCATTTAAAAGTAATGATAATATTATACCTAATGATCAATTTTCTAATTTAACAATTGAAAATCAACAAGGTCAACCTGTTAATCAACCAACTAACCAGATTCAGTTAACATCGACTTCATATTTTTCTAAACAGACATCATTTAACAAAAGAGAAGATGTTGGTGAACTTTCAAATTTTTCTTCTTCAATTAATGATATTAGTAATTCATCATCAAAATTATCAGAAGTCAAAAACATACCTCAATCACCATTAAATAATTCATCTGAACTTGATGTTAAGACAACTGTTCAACCAATAGCTAACCCATTGCCTCCTCAAGAATTTAATAATACATTTACGGAAAATGTTATTTCATCAGCTACTAACCAGTTTTCACCTCAAATATTCAGTAATAAACCTAAATTAGATGCTGCATTACCTACCAAGGTAATATCAAATCCATATTCAACACAATCAGTTAACAATCAACAACAGTCTGATACTATTTCTTCTCTCCAACCAATATCAAATCCATATTCAACACAACCGATTACTAATCAACCAACACCAATTGTGGTTCCTACTGTGTCATCGCCTGTTACCCAGTTTTCACCTCAAATGGTCAGTAGTCAATCTAAGTCAGAGAATGTATCGGCCCTTCAATCATCAACTAACATGTTTTCTACTCAACCCATTAATAATCAGCAGATCCCTAATGCAGTTCCACCTGTTACTCAATTTCTTCCTCAAACATACAATGATCAACCAAAGCCAGTTGTTATGCCATCATCTTTGCAAAATACTTCAAATCATTACTTTTCTGTTAATAATCAACCAACTTTACAGTGTACATCATCAGCCATCAACCAGTTTCCACCACAAAAATTTAATGATCAAGCTAAATTAGGTATTACAGCATATCCTCAACCAGCTTCAAGTCAATATTCAACACAATTATTCAGTAATCCACCAAGTATAAACTCTGTTTCACCAAAGTTGTTAACAGGCAATCAGTTACCTCCACAAATGTTCAGTAATCAATCCAAACCAGACATTAGCCCCCTTCAAACAACAAACAAATATTCATCACAACCGTTCAATAATCAATTAAGATCTAATATGGTTCCACCAATTCCTACAACAGTAAATCAGTTACCTCCTCAAATGTTAAATAATCAACCAAAATCTCAAGTTATTCCTTCTCTTCAGTCAAGTCAACCAAGGATGAGTATGATTACATCGGCTTCATCAACACCAAATCAGTTTCCCCAACAAATGATCAGTAATCAACCTGGATTAGACACGGGTCTATTGAATAAAACTACTAATCGTTATCCATCACAATCATTAAATAAACAACCCATACTAGGTGTTCAGCCTATTCAACAATCAATTACTCAATATCCACCTCAACCATTTAATAATCAATCTAAAGGAAATATATTTCCACCTTATCAAACGATTACTAATCAATATCCATCACAACCGTTTCCAAGTAATCAGATGTATACCAACACAAATTCAGCTCAACCAGCAAATAGTCAATGGCCACCACATCCGAATATAAATCAATCAAGTCTACAGTTAACTACACCAATTTCACATCAAACTAATTCAATGCTTTCACAGCCGCCTATGAACCTATCTTCTAACTTACCTTCTATACCTCCTAGTATAAATCAACAATCTCAAAAGCTTGGCTCCCAAGTATATCCTAGTAATTTACCTTCTAATAATTACTACAACCAAAGTCAGGGGAATATAAATGTTCAACAATCTCAGCCACCAACATTATTACAAGGTCAAAATGTACAATTACCATCTAAAGGATATCCACTTCAAAGTAATATGGGTTTATCCAGCCAAATAAATTACCAGCAACCAAACACTAATCTTGGACAACAAGGATTTCTTAATCAACAACAAGACCCATATAAAACAGAACAGAATTCTACAACTGTACAACAAGGTTTTGCAAAGACATGGGTAAATTGATTATTATTATTCTTTATCACTATTACTAGAGTAAAGATTTTAAAGCAACAAAAACTGTTAAAATCAATAAAACATTTACATTTACATTTTTTAAAAAAGCATTAAAAATGGGTTTTTGAAAAAAAATTAATAATTTTCGGCAATTTGTAAATGACTAGCTGTTACAACAAAAACTAAATTATAATTCTGAGTAGATAATTTCCAAAACATGAGCATATTTGTGTATACTTTGTTGTTAGATGAATTAGTTACTAACTTTATACTATATGGTATGTGATAAACTTAACACATGGTAAAAGGTTTTCAAGAAATGATAAAACAAGATTTGGAACAAATTTTGAAAAAAATGTAACTTAAAACAAAAAAGAGTACTCAAAATACCTAAAAAAGCATTAATATACAAAAAAAAAAGCAAAATAAAATGTCTTGCATTTTATTCTGAGTAGTATAAATCAAATTTGTAGCTGACATATATTCGTTTTAAAGCAACAAAAAAATAAAAGTAAATGCCTTCAAAATCCATACTCTAATTATTATAATTTTATTATTGATAAATAATACATTATTTGATTTATCATATATTTCTAAAATCTAGTAATTTTCAGTAGATATTTTTAAAAATGTTGATAAAATTATTTAAATTTTTTTTTTTTTAAATCCTTTTTCCCTTAGAATTATTAAGAATATATGGTCTTCAGATATCTGCTATTCATTACATTAAATATAATGTTACTCAATAACATAAAAAAGTCCATATTTTGGCCATAAATGTGTATTATGCAATATGTAACCTACTATTAACTATTGTACTTGGTATATTAAATACAATTTAAAATATAACTAACATTAATCAATATTTAATGTATTTTAAAGGGTTACGATAATCTGGATTTATTAAAATCAAGAGATGTACTACCAGGTGATGGTGTTCAACCACCAGAGATTAAACTTCCTCAAGGATATGCTAATTGTGATAACTGTTCTCAGGAGTATGATTTTTTAAAAATATTCATGTCATTATATTATTCAATTATGATTTTTTTTAATTTTATTTATTTGATGCAGTATATTTCGTTGTACAATGAACAAGTTTCCATCTTCTAAAACTTTGCTAGATAAGAGTAGATTACCATTAGGAATATTAATACATCCTTATAAAGATCTATCAGTAAGTAGATTTTGTTTCTTTTTTTTTTTAAATAAAATTAAGTGTATGTTATCTATTTTTATACATACAATTGATGTATTTAGCGTTTAACTGTAATTCAATGTGAAACTATTACAAGATGTCGAAACTGTCGCTCGTATATAAATCCATTTGTTCAATTTATTGATAATGCACATTGGAAGTGTAACTTATGCTACAGAGTCAATGAATGTAAGTGCAGTGTTAAAACAACACCAGTTTTAATAGAACTGTGTATTAAATGATCTAGTGTGTTACAGTACCAGCAGAGTTTCAAATTGATCCATATACTAAGACACTTGGTGACCCATCAAGAAGGCCAGAAATACAAAATGCTACTATTGAGTACATTGCTTCACAAGATTATATGGTTAGTTTACTAAATAATATAATTTATTATATTTAATTTATTAATTTTACTTGCTTTAGGTTAGACCACCACAACCAGCTTTATATCTTTTCCTTTTGGATGTATCTCGTACAGCAACTTTAACCGGTTACTTAGAAATTGTCTGTGATAGAATTTTGAATAAAATTATGTCAAATGATATACCTGGTGATTCACGTACTAATATTGGTTTCATCACTTATGATTCCTCAGTTCACTTCTATCAAATCTCAAATAGTGATGGAGGACAACCAAAACAACTTATTGTTAGCGATATAACTGGTAATTAAAAATTATAACCTTGTAAATTTAAAATTATTTTCATTATTTTTTATTTTTTAGATATATTTTTACCTTTACCTGAAGGCCTTATGGTAAATTTAGAAGAAAATAAGTCTGCCATAAAAGATCTATTGACTAGTTTGCCTAGCCTTTATAAAGAGTCTTACAATACTGGTTGTGCCTTAGGCGCTGCTCTCCAAGCAGCTTTTAAATTACTAGCACCACGAGGAGGTCGAGTTACTGTATTTCAAGCATGTTTACCAAACTGTGGGCCTGGTAACTTACAACCTAGAGATGATGGGAAACCTCATACTGGTGATCGTGTTGTTCATATGGACCCATCTACTGATTTTTACAAGAAACTGGCTCTTGAATGTAGTGCAGAGCAAATTGCTGTTGATATGTTTTTTGTATCCTCACAATATTTAGATATTGCTACCATTTGTATGAAAATATTATAACAAATTATCTAATAAATATTAATTATGTTTAATTATTTTTAGCGGGAATATCAAAATACTCTGCTGGATGTATACATAATTTCTCTCAGTTTGATGTTAAGTCTCCAACTCTAGTAACAAGGTTCATAAACTGTTTTGATCGATACTTGTCTCGTAAAATTGGTTTTGAAGCTCTCTTAAGATTACGTTGTACACGTGGTGTGGCAATACACTCTTTTCATGGAAATTTCTTTGTTCGCTCATCTGATTTGCTTATGTTACCTAATGTTAATCCTGATAATGCATATGGAATGCAGTTATCTATTGAAGAAAATTTAGATGGAGTTCATGTTGTTTGCTTCCAAGCAGCATTACTTTATACTTCCAGCAATGGTAATATTAACAGTGAATTATAGTTTAATTAATATGTAATTTTTTTTTTTTAATTATAAAATTTTCTGTTACAGCTGAACGACGTATTAGAGTGCACACACTATGCATTCCAGTTACTGATAATTTAAATGATGTTTTTCATAATGCTGATCAGCAAGCAATTACATGTTTAATAGCAAAAATGGGTAATTTGAATTAAGTAAATAAAAAATTATAAAAATAAAATTTTAATTTTAAATTATGTGTTATTTAGCTGTTGATCGAAGTACTGAAAAATCATTATCTGATGCGCGTGAAGCATTTTTCAATGCTATCTCAGATTCTCTATCTGCATTTAAACTTGGCTGCTCATCTTACAGTGGTCCTGGAACTATGTTATCACCTTTGTCACTAAGAGTATTCCCATTGTATATTTTAGCTACATTGAAACATGTAATTATTAAAATATGTTGGCTTTATAAATAGCTTACCTATTTTTTTTTTTTTATTATTATTATTATTTATAGGCTGCATTTAGAACTAATCAACCTACTCGACTGGATGAACGGATGTTTAGTATGTGTCAAATGAAAAGTTTACCTTTAAATAGTCTTATTCAGTACATCTATCCAGATTTATATCCTATACATAATTTAGAAGAACAGGTAAGAATTAATTTGAATGTGATATATTAAGCACTATAATAACATTTTAAATTCATTTTTATTTAGCCTAAAGTAAATTATGAGAAGTTAACAGAAGTTCCTCTTCCACCAGTCATACAACTATCTGCAGAACGAGTTGAGTCTAATGGTGTTTATTTAATGGATGACAGTGAAACATTAACAATATTTATTGGACATAGATGCTCAGATCAACTTATTCAAAAGTTATTTGGTTATGTGAATTTCAATTCAATGCCAGAATTAATTGTAAGTTCTAAAAAACTATTAATTTTGATTTATTTTTTGGTCAATCGATGTAGTTAATAATTGTAATAATTTTTTTTTTTACATTATAACAATTTTTCATTGAAAAATTTACGGCTATATTCTGTTCATAATTTCAAATTGAAGGATAAATTGATAAAATCTTATCCTAACACCACTTTAATTTTGTTTATTGTATATTAATTAATTACCAATCTGTATCTTTATCGATGCATCAAAAAAAATTTTGGTTGATTGTGAGAACCATTCTTCTCATTGATAATGTTGTAGAAACTAAATGATGATATCCTGAAAACTTTTTCTTTATATTATTAAAATTTTATGCATAAAATATGAATACCTAAAGTTCTTTAGTTTTATTTGTTTTCATTATGTTAATATTATTGTGCACAATATTTGTAATTGATTTGTTCCTTTTACAGACTTCACTTACAGAAGTGGATTCCAAGCCATCTTATTTATTACATAGTTTTGTTTCTTATCTACAAACTTTTAAACCCTATTCATTACCAATAGAAATAATAAAGTGAGTATTTCTTTTTTATTTATGTTTTATACTTAAAACTCACTATTATTCATAATTACCATTAAAATTTTTTTTTTATTATTATTTTAGGGATAATGGACCACATAAATTACGTTTTTATAGTCGGTTGGTTGAAGATAAATTTGAGTCATCCTTATCATATTATGAATTTTTACAACGGCTCAGCCAACAAGTTAAGTAATAGAATAATTATTTTAAAAAAGTTGTCTGATTTAATTTACCTAATAAATAATTATTTTGTTCAATTATAAATGTTTATTTAAAAAAATAATATTAAGTTTATATTTGTACTATCAAGCAATTTATATATTTATTATATTTTCGTTATTAAATTTTAAAAAATAAGTTTGAAATTATACAATTTATAGGTTTTTTATTTGTAAATTTAAATTATGAATTTAAATCTATTGTACAATGATTATTATTGTTAAGTAGTATCTATAACGCTAAATAAAATAAAATATTGTTTTAAATGGTTATTAGCCAGATAAATATCTGGTATTATTGTTTGTGAAATTGTTTTATTAAAATTGTGTTAATTTTATTTTTGTAAATGTATATTCAAGTTAATTCTATTAAATAATAAATGTACGTTCCCTACAATAATACATTTTAGTACATGGGTTCTCAACCTTTTGAGGTCTGCGCCCCCTTTAAAACTATTTTATGAGTTTATGCCCCAGCCTCTCACTACCATAAGATAGATGTATGGATAATATTTATATGTAAACTATACTTTAATGTTAGTTATTGGATTAATAAGAATAAAACTTCAATGAAGTTTTTCTAATATTAAATTAATTTATTTGCATAAAAATCCTAAACGGCGGCGACCAACACAGCGGCAAGGCACGACATATTAAATGACAACATTTTCATTTTTCATGTTTCTATTTTCAACATTTTTGCGCCCCCCCCAGGTTGAGAACCACTGTTTTAGTACAATTAGGCAATCACAATTTATAAAAATTGAATTCCTCAAAATGATTAACCACAACCATATGATGTTCACATTTGATATTTCATTATTTTATACCCAACATGGATTAATTAATCAATCAGTCATCCAAATGCAGTTAATGTTTTACTGTTTTGATTAATTTTTTTTTGTAGTTTCTGTGCTATATGTCCAGGAATATGTATGTGTGTCTACTCATAACCTATTACGCATTAATCAAATTTTTAAATGCAAACAAAATAAAATTTTGTATTGAAGATTTCCACCCTATTAATAGTATGCAATTGTAAAAACATTTGTTGAAAAGCTTACAAGGCGCCATGGTCGAGTATAATATTTATAAATCAAGATAATTGTTATTAAAATTAAATTTTCAGAAATGAATAATTGATATAATCATAAAAAAAAAAAAAATCAATCCTAATATTTATATTTGATCTGAAATTAGTTTGGATCCAGTCAAGGCCTTTCCCTGTATATTAGTTATTATATTTATGAAAAATACAAAAAGTAAATAAATTTTTATGAACCAATTTATTTTAAATCTCTGCAGTTTTCTATCCAATGGTCACGAACATGCTTAGATTTGTCTGTGCCGGGCTGTCATAATAACTATAGTTAATGGTTCACACTTGCTTTATTTATAAAGTATTTCTCGTTATATTATTTGGGGGGCAAAAAACCATTTTGGCGGTTAAGTTACCCTCTAGCTGCCAACTAATTACGTCTGTGGTCAGATAGTAGAACCGCTTTTAACTCTGGGATAATGGGCCGAACCCTGATTGTGGCGTTGATTATTTATGTGATAGGTTTATTCAAAAATCATTGGCGATAGGTGTTACCTACTTAACTGTATCGTAGGACGTACGTAACAACGTTATTGTGTCCACCTAGTTCAATTTGAATGGCTTTTTTTTTCAACTTATTTAACCAGACCAGACACCGGTCTCATAAAACGTTAAGCTTACGTAACGGGTGGACAAGTGTTTATATTTATGACACAGTCAAGCGCGTTTATCGTCTTCGGCTGGATATTACGTGATAATATTATTATTTACTGATTTTCGCGCGCACCATTACGCCATTGTGCTGATACGTAGACATTTATGTTTATTCATGTGTATTTTTATCTATAATATGCATATCTAAATACTCTTAATATTTATACCTATACCGCGGTACCATAGACGTGCGCAGACCTGTATTTTAGGGGGTGCCCAAAATTCTTTTGGACCATATCTCAACAAAACGTGCAAGTATAATTAATTACGATGTATAAATAATTGAATAAACATAACTATAATTCTTTATTTAATACTGTGGTACAATCAGTGACGGCGTTAGAGTTTGCGAGGCCCTGGGAAAAATAAATGTTGGGTCTTATAATTTATATCAATAAAATATTTTAAGTTCAGTTAAATCAGAACCGCGGGGCCTTAATTATCATTTAAGGCGCGGGGCCCTGGGCAACTACCCCTATTGCTCACCCCCTCGCGCAGTCCCTGGGTACAATGAATACGTTTTCCTTGAACCTCGAACATTTTTCTCTGAAAACTCAAATTATTTATGATTTGTACTTATGTAGTGGACTGCAGCTGTTATATTATCATAGTAAGTTTTTGCACGAATATTTAGAAAATTCCGTTTTAATTTGTATATAACTAAACATCATTTATTTTTTACCAAATATTTTATAGTAAATTTTAATTTAATTTAAGCATCATCTTTTGAAATGCGGGCTCTTTACTCTTGGACTTAAATTTTAGCCCCCCCTTCCTCCATTTACAACATTTTGTAGGGTGCCCAGTCGTACTCAGCGCCCTCCGTGCACACGCCTATGCGTGGTACGAATAACAATTCGGCTTGTTTTCTGTGCCGTGGAAATAGTAATTCTATGAAATTTTCAGTGATTCGCATCAGTAATTCCGAAAAACGGATAATGTTTAAATCATTGGTTCCTGAACTTTTTCGACTCGCAGCGCCCTTTCGGAACCGAGGATATCGAACTTGATAAAACCAATGACTTTTTTTTTTTTTTTTTGGTCTACTACAAAATCGTAAATCGTTATTTTCGGATCAGGGAGCGGTCGGCCACGTGACGTCCCTGAGAAGACACCGTGGCGCGCATTTCGGGAACCACTGGTCTAGATGGTATTGCAGGAACGGATTTTTATTCAAGCGGGTTCACAGTGGATTCCAAATCTGATTTTAATTTGCTATGTCCTCGGAACGTTCCGATTTCTTGCTTTCATTACGGTTCGCTTTCCATTCGTTTTTCATGGTTGTTGGCAATGGACCTGCAACGATACATGGTACCAGTTGGGAGTGAAAAGGAAAAAAATACTCCTTTCGAACATCAGCGTTTGAGTTTGTTCGCGGGGCTGGAACGGAATATTATTGTAGTGGCCGAGCGGAGGATATTATTTTTACGATTAAAACATTTGAGTTTGGTGCTAAAAATAAAAAAAAATAAAAATGCGTCACGTCGTTATCCAATAGGTCGCCCGTCCGGCGTCTGTTCGCCACAATGTACTGCGCCCACGACAAGCGGTACTGCAACGTTCGGAGTGAAAACCGGTACGCTAACGTTTAACGTAATCCGTAACCGCCAACAATGCGGCGGTAACGAATAACGGTCGTCGTCGCCGTTGCTCGTCCGTGCCATGTTTGTAATACGACTTACAACTTCGTCCAGGCACATCGGCCTTTCCGTTCCCGGCTTACGCGCCACCGCGTTAGTGCGATCAACGCTACTACCGTGGTTGAATAACTCTAGTCACGGTTATACAATCGTAAGAATCATATGTTCGTCAAATCGTTCTCCGTAGCGTTTCGGTGTAAGCCATTTTTTCGTTTTTTCCCCAGTGCTCGAAGTGGTGGGGGGGGGATACGGAGGGATGGCATCCCTCTACTTGTTTTGTCTTGAATAACGCATAAGACTTGCATTTTAAAATGATATACTTATCGTTTTTATATTTATGTAGAAGACATTTTTTTTTTTTCAGTAAAAATGATTGTTTTTAACATTATGGCCCGGGCGCCCGGCTTATCGTGTTGTTTAGTACAAGCCGTTTCGCAACTCGTATTATACCCGTATTTAGAGCCACGGACTAAGATAATATACTTTATGTGAACCATAAATAAATATATATATATACATTATAGGTACACAAGGCGTGAAGAATGTTATGATGATATCAGGAAATCTGAATTATAAAGCACCCCTCCACTTATTTTGAGCCATTTCGACCACTGTTTGTCCCTATCCAACTTCGAAATAAGAGTTAACAAGCCCCGACAACCGAAATCGCTCGACTGGATGTTCGCATCAAACACCTCTACAGGATAAGATGTCTTCATTCCCGGAACCCCATCGATCACGTGTAATATTTCCCGGTTCCTTTTAGCGTTAAACGATTATTACAATATAATAATATAATAATGTATTCGGAATACTATTTTTTGTAAGTATTCGAGTATTTTTTCTAAATACTTTTAAAAAGTATTCTGCCCAAGTCTGAAAAGTAAGCACGTTATACGTACCTGTACCTGTAACAAAATCAATACTTCTTACCCGCCCACATAGGTACCTTATAAATTATTTGTGCATCACCTTATGTGGACCACACGAGCCGCCACTGTAGCCAAGTATTTCCATTAGAAACGATTGTATCAGATCGGTCCAGCAGTGCGGACGGGGAATTGAACGAAAGCATTATTTGGACAATGAACCGGAGGTTTTCACGCGCTCGTCGCAACACGATGGACTACAAATTCGGTATTTCTTCGTCTGCGATGATAATATCATCATTGTAGGTATAATAATTCGGTCAACAGCATGAATATATTTCGAAACGGACCACGATTATACCTACGCGACGGATACGGATTTTGAAACGTTGTATAACGCTACACATATTATAATATTATTTATTATACTTGTCATTTTTTATCGTCTTCTCTGCAATTGGTATTGCGCACCTATATGTTCGTTCGAATATCAAACTTTCTCGGATTCGACCGTTCTTCTGCAGAACTCGACGGCTGTCGCGATACGTAATAATACGATGTACACGTGCGCCACCTACGTGTCGGCATTACTTCCCGGATCGTAATTTTTCCACAGAACTCCTTACACTGTAACGCGCAAACACGTTTTCGTAAAAACGAATTGTCGTGCAATAACACGTATCGTGTACGAATACATAATATGTGTTAAGTATGTGCGTACGACTTTATCGCACGGTGACATTATGTAGCGGTTGACACACGAATGCCGCTGACCACATTATTGCTAATGAAATCCAAAGATTCGGTTGCCGAAACGAGACGGGGCTAGATCATTTGACCGCACAACTATTAGATAACTTTAATGACATCCGTACGTCTGAAATCATACAACTTAGTTTAAGGACTACTTTTAGCCACTTTGTAGGAAGTGTGATTTCATCAAAGTACAATGCGGTCGGTACAAGTTTTTGATAATAAATACTCAAGGCATTAAAAAACAGAAACTAATAATTGTACAATCATTGGTTATAGTATTAACATAACATTACGAACATCATAAATTATATGTGTTTTTGCTATAGTTTATAACATGTAAACATTTATAATCTGTAAAGAAATCCAATAAAAGCAAATTCACGTATCGGGTGTATACCGTAAATCAGTGGTTCCCAAACTTTTACGATTGCTGAAACCTTAGGAAACAGTTTGTGTTCATGAAACCTAACTTTGTCTCTAACTCCAACTTAACCACAATTTTTCAATAATTTATTGAAAAACCAATACTCCGAAAAGCATATTTTAATGATACCTAGTTTATGATTGTTGTTAATCACAATTACTACTCTCAATGATCACATTCAAATTGCGGGATCTATAAGATTATCCCATGGAACACACTTTGGGAATCACTGCCTTAGATAATTCTGTACTTGTTTTTTACGTACGATTTATACCGTGAACAAATGGAATTGTGCATACAAATATTATGAACAATTTATTATTAATGTGATTTTTATTACGTAGACGCATAAAAACAGTATATGTCTTATGAACGTTTAACCGTTTCGAATAGTGCGGAGATCACATTTTAGATCGGCACGGGTCACGGATTGACGGATATGAATGATATGTGATTCGTCGAAAAACAAAAATCCATCCGTAGCACGTAATCCATAGTAGTATTGGAATGAAGCTTAACATTTTTTTTTTTTTTCATCAAATAATGAAATTAAATATTAAGATAATGGTTAAACGAGATTTAACATTAATTTCATGTATTTTTCAAAATTTTCTTCGCATTTAAAAAACTACAGAACTAATGATGAAAAGAAATAATGAACAATTGTTATCAGTAAGGTTTTGAAATCTGATGATTTTGAGAAGAACGAGACTTTTAGTGAAATGAGTGATTTCAGTTGCCTGGTTTTTGTTTTTTTTCTCAATTTTTGTAGTTAAAAGCTCTTTTCGTTTAATAAATTTAGTTTTGTGTTGAATATTTAATGTTGGTCATATTAAAAAATGATTAAAATAAAATGCGCTTCGGATTATTTGAAAAATCATTTCACTATCCACAATCCACATCGGAGATCTCGATCAAGTTAATAATGTAGTGTCTTCAGTTTGACTTAAAAACTTGAGCGGTTATGTGGTATACTACACAATGCAATAACATTTTAATAAACAATATAGCGTACGTATTTGGTGGACAATCAGACGCTCGTATTTATAACAATAATTTATTCATTTGCCATTCCTAGTATAAAATACTGACTATTAAGCGATACTAAATGGCGTATACGTATAAGCCGAGAAGAGAGTGGAAATACGTGTGTATGGTAGCCAGCATGGTGACGCTTATATTTTATACGCTTTATACAACGTTTGTTCTCTGCAAAAATAATATTGTGTATCATCGGCATGTAATTTTTATTCTATGCCATTAAAGTTGAACCGTTTCATAAAATTTTCAGCGTTCGCATTGAACCGTTTTCAACTTCGAAGTTAAGCGTTATTACTTATTATATTTTACAAAATGTGTGTCTTATATTTATTTATTTCAACTGTATTTCATAAACGATTTCAGTATTTTAGTATTTTTCAATTCAAAATGTGTACATCGTTACATCGTAAAGCATTTTTCTTCGGATCTTCAATCATATTAATCCCAGACTTAACAGTTATATTAATATTTAGTTGAAATTAAACTGTTGTACAGTTTTAGCCGAGCATAAAGTCATATTTAATTGATTGTTTTTTTTATTTTCTAGCTGAATAATAAGTACCTATGTATGAAATATCACGGTACACAGTTGCAACAAGATTATGTGTTAGAACTAATCAACATGTTTAGTTTTAGATTTAAAATCTTGAATAAAAGCTGTGCCATAAAATCGAAATATTTGTAATCCATTATCAGGCACAGAGAGGCAGTAAATAAAAGTTGATCAACCTGGATGCCCAAGCTTGGACATTTATACTTGACTCAATTTACGGAATAAAACGAGTTTGTATGTTTTTAATACTAATAATGAATAATTGATGATAAAAATGGTTAAAATGAAGATATCATTGACTAAATAAAGCATCTATCAGCAATTATTAATAAAATTATTAGTCATTTACAATTGTAGACATGATGACACGTAGTAGATAAATGTGAAAGTCACGAGATTGCGTAATTAATCAATTTATTGTTTTTGCTGATAAACATTAAAAAAACACAAAATTGTTTTTTTTTTTTTTGAAAATATAAAAATTGAGACTGTAATTTTCTGTAATTTAACCGTTGTAAAATATTTTTGTTTGTAAAATGAACGCATTCGTATTAATATACTTATTATACAATTTTTGAATGCGATAAATGTCGAAACTAAATTTTAACATTTTAGATTCTGAGTAAAACATTGAATGTATTAGTTTTACGATGTGTGTATGTGTGTTTATTTTATGTCTATTTGACTATTAGAAAATGTAAATGTTTTGATCATCACAATCATGAGAGGTTTCTGATAGAAAATGTAAATTAAACTATACTTTGAAAGTATAATTTTATTAAACTTAAATCAAATAGGCTTTCTATAAAATGATTTGTATTTAAATAATAAATAATCTAATTTTTAATAACAATTCTCAATTTTTATTTCAACAATATTTATACTTTTTATCTAGTAAATTATATTTTTATTCTTTTTAAGAGTTCTCACTTTTTGAAATAAATCTCTTTTAAATCAAAAAAAAAAAAAAAAAACGATTCCCTTAAGTTTAATTGTAAACGTTTAAATAAACGATCATAATACATTTGGTGTTGTATACAGACAACATTTTTAATATCATAACGAAGTCAAATTTAAATATTTTCGAAATTTGTAAGCGTAAGATTTTTTTTTTTTTTTAATACAATAGCTTATATCAGATAAAGAATACTCGTAGAATAAATATTAGCAAATTATTGAAATGAACCTATAAGATAATAGATAACTGCTATTATTAAGCTCTTTATTCATACGTTTGGTTATCATAACCATTGTTTCGTTTCTACTATTATTATAGACAATCAACAAGAGCGTATATTGCGATAGAGGTATGCACGTTTTATAGTCTATTTACTCTATGTTTATACTGCAGGTGGAGTTGAATCAATATGATTAAAAATTAAAAGTATATGTTCTTACAGTAATTCAACGTTGGACAATCGTCGTCTCGCTTCGCTCATCGCATGAAAGCAATCCTGTAATGTTGTATTATTATTTTAGAATTAAATGTTTATTTTTGCGAAATTGATAAATTCTGAAAATAATATCAAGCAAAATTTTGTTCTGCTATTAAAATGTTCACTAACTAATAATGTTGATCTAAAAATAAAAATCTTATCGACTTATATCGTGGAGATATTTTAAAATGTATAGTTTCAGTATGCTAATCATCAGGGCTCGGGACTTATAGCACTTAAAATCATTGAAATAAGCGTTTAAAAAAGCGCTTAAAAACATCAATATAAGCACTAAAATAAGCATTTAATAAATTTAAAATCAAGCAAAAATATTTATTTGAAAAAAAAAAAACTATGAAATTTGAACTAAAAAATCAAACATAATAAAAATAAATCTTCACTTTCAAGACTAAGGCTTTTATGAATTTTCTAAGGGATTTTTCTGAAATCTTTGTTAGCCCTAAAACGATGCCTCGGACAGTGACGAACTACGTGACAACGTAGATAAGATAAGAATTATTTTTATTTTTAATTCTATCAAAAACGACTTTGCAGGATAAAACTATAAAAACGTAAACAATACTGGTCAAATAAGCAAGAATAATCAGAAAAACTGGAAATAAGCATTTTTTTGAAAAATTGCTGAAAAAAGCAAAAAAAGGCACTTTTAAAATTCATAATTGTACGTGTTATAGCTTGACATACACTTATACAGCACTCTGCTACATTTTAAGTCAACGAATAAAAATAAACAAATGCTTTCACTCCCGAGCCTTGGTAATCATTTCATACATTAAAATGTCAATTCTTAACCATACGTAAATAACTTATAAAACTAATTTAAAATAATTATAAGCGAAATTTCCAATGTTAAACGTCAACGAAATGTAAATCTTTAAATTATGTATAAAAAAAATGATTAAGAAACTATAGAAAAGGATCAACGTTACGTGTAATATATTCAAATATCAAGTCTTGGAAATCGCAATTTCACGCGTTCAAAATAAAAACCTGAAAACTACATAATTGTAAAACGTTATTCAATCTTCTCGCGTAGATTTAATATTTATAATAAAAAATTGTTATTTCTCGGGGGTTTTCTTCTCCCCGTCGGAGCCGGGAAAAAAAAAACACGTCTCGCAATAGAAACACGTCTCCGAGAACTCGCTTCGAGTCCGAAACAAAACGCATTTGAAACGACGGTCGATGGTCGGCTGCGAAGAGGACGCGAATGGACGCGGTGTCCTTAAGGAACACGTTAGGGTGGTCACGCAGCGGTGTTCGGATCGGACGGATCCGCGCAACACCATGCGTTCCGTCTTCCGCTCGGCACGCACGCAATCGTTTGCGTCCGGACGGTGCCGACATCGCGGAACGGGTTGCGAACGCATTCCGACGGAAGCGCCGCGCGGAGACATTGTCCCCGTAACGCGGTCGTAAAAAAAAAAAAACGGTACGAAACGATTAAAAAACGATTACGCAACGACGGCCGACCGTTCCGCGTGCGGACCGAACGGATGCGCGCGCCGAACCGGTGGCCGAACGAAAATATGGAAATCGCCGTACCTCCCGCCGCGCATCGTCCCGATCGTTTACTCGTCCGTCCGCCGGCGTCATTGTGTCCGCGGTTCCGGAATCCCACGGACGTCTCCACACGTTACGAAACCGCGTGCGCTGGCTCAACAGTCCGTCACACCGGCCGAAATGTCAACGCGTTACGGTCCGCTCGGCGTTCACGTCCGCGGGGGACTCGCAACGTTCACGTGTCCGATCCGCGCTAAGACGTAGCGGAGCCGCGCGCGTAAACCCGTTTCGGAACGCGGAACATTTTACTTTGCGCAACTCGACGGTGGTTTTTTTTACCGCATAGTACGAGACGTTTCTGAAACGGTTTTCGGACACGCGGCACACGCGTTCGTACGATCAATCGCTCGGACGTTAAAAAAAACATCCGTTTTATTTCCCGCGCGCTGCGCCGGTCCAGGCCGATCGTTTGATTTCACACTAGGTTTTTCTGTACTCGTCCGAAACGCGTGATTCTATCGCGTCCGTACATTTTTCGACAGAACATGTGGGTGCTTCAGTGATTTTCGCTTTTAATCGCTACCAGTCCCGGTTTCCCCTGAATTTTCAGTGATTTGTTAATTTGTTCAACGGCAAAGCTCTCCGAGGCGAAAAAAATAATTCCGACTAGAATCTTCGAGTAGAATAGTTGTTATCCGCGTGAATGTGCGGAACAATACCTCGTGTTCGTAATGCCATAATCGAACGCTTCCGTTGCAATACAAGTAGAAAGAACTCGGAAGTTCAGTGAATGGTTACATCGTGTTTGTACCAATATCGAAACGTTTTATCCGAGAAACTATAACAGTGCACGAAACGTCTAGGTAATATACCTGTCTTTGCAGAAATAATAGATGCGCGTTTAAATATGTTTACGGATTGTATTATTATGTATTTCATGTACAAATTATGTATGTCGTTATAATGCAACGTGCCAAATTTACAGCAAAAAAAAAAAAAAAAAACAAAATGTATCAAATCGTTATATTCAATATGTATTATACATACATGGCAAAACAAAACCAGTTAAATAAATAAAATGTTATCATTAAGAAACTATTAAAAAAAAAAAAAAAAAACACACGATTGTTTAATTTCATATTCGGCATGAGTACAAATAAAATAAACAGGTATAAAATAATTGTATGCAGGGTAATCCTGTTGTCACGGAATTATGGATACTTGATGATGGGCAATACTTTTAGACGGTGGACTTCTTAACAACACGGTTAGCTTACATAATATTTCGTGTCGATAGTAATATTTATTATGCATCAACAGTATCACGTATATTATGCAAAGTTATTAGACATTTTTCAAATATGTGTTGTTTGGATTATTTAGATGAGCTTCAATGATGTCTTACAAGTATGAAATCAGTAGCCTATAAAACAAGGTTAGACATAACTAACACATAAAGCATTATGACATTAAAACATAAGGCGTAACTAATGATTTTAAATTTAAATTTAATTTTTTTTACCGATCAAAACTATATTGACTCTGTGAATAAAGTTTAAATTGCACAGCAAACATTAGTCATCTTAATAATAGGTGAGTTCGAATGCAATACCGATTTTGTCCGATTTACCGGACCGAAAAACATAATATTATACACCAAATACCCATGTGATAATATTATGAATGCAGATTAGTTATCTACTAGTGTCGAATAACTGAACGAATGAACAACAAGTTTATATTGCATTTATTTTTTACTTAATTGGTTGGTACCTAAGTATATTTTATATTTTCGTGTTGCGAGCTTGCAGTGCAATAGACATTAAAATTTTCGATTTAGGAAAATCGAAATCCGTGTACGCGTTTTATCTTACCGAAACGGTGAAGAAATATCGTGAATTATATCCAATCGAATTGTTAGGTGAAGTGTAGATTATTTTAAAGTTACGTTTCGTAACATCGCGGTAACTGGTATGGTAGTGTACGTGCATGTTATTACTGAAGTCCAAACGTATTATTATTTTTGTCTACGGTAATGTAGTTGAACTGCTAAACAATAATTATACGCCTAAACGTATTATTAAACCTATTTTCGTACCATTTGTGTGCGCTATTGGTATCATTTAGAAATAATAGGTCCGCAAATTTTATTGATTTTGGTTTATGAATATAAAAATATTACAAAAGAAAATCAATGCATAAATACGAGTATCTTAAAAACAATATTACACTTGTATTACGGGGTTTCTGTTCCTCGCCGTATTCGAATGAGGTTATACTTAGTACGAAGTGAGCTGTTAGCTGTTAGGTCTTAGTGGCACTTGATACTTATTCATTGGTATGGTACGAAGTCGTTAGAAAATCGATTAGACAGCGAATGCAAAATAATATAACAATGGTTTTGATTTTGTTTCGTTGGCTCGACGGAAGTAAATAATGCATTCATAATAGACGCGGCTCAAGGGACCTATTTTTTATTTTTATTTTTGTGGAGGGAGGAAAAATTCCCTAGAAGAAAACTTTAAAAAAAAAACACATTTTAAATAACAAACTTTAAGCGTCTATTTTTAGACTGACTTAGCAAAAGTATCAAAAATGTCATATATGTAATTATACACATCGATTTCTCTATGTGTATTTATTAAACATAAATTGAACGGCCTATCTTCAATCATTCTTAAACGAAGTTATGTTTACTCTTCTTAGATTCGAAAGACTTCTTTATGAAGCAATTACGTTTACTTATATAGTTGCCAATTTATGTAGTGATATTTTAACATATCGATAGAATTGAGAAAAAATAGTTTTATTAAAGGGAACTCTTAGGCGTGGCCCCCTCTGGAGCTATGCCTAATTAATAAGTATGATTGCAAGTATCATTATGGGAATATTTTTTTGAAAATTCAGGAATCACGAGAAAAAAAAAACATTTCCTAACGTACGTTACAATAATAATCGTAGAGTATGTTGATGAAATTAAACTTATAACTACCACATCAGTAATCAATGTAAATACAGCGCAGAAGACTAAACGGTAAGCCCTTTTGCGCACAAACTTCTCGGGTGAACCACAGTCTTACGTGTAAGTTCCACCATTTAAACATCGTTGTTGAGTCTACCACCGCGCACGTTGCCCCTACACAGAAACATGTTCAGAACCGACTGCGAATAAGCCGAGGATCCGTTGTCTCGGTCGGAGAATCGTCCTGGCCCCAAAGGGTTCTGTTTTCGGCACTCATTTTACCGCGGGCCCGCGCAATCGTGTAGACAAACGGACACGCGGATCCCTATACCGTGTCGGAACGCCATTTATAACGACGGCCGGTATGGTCGTACGGAAAAGTAGCTGCGGGTCGGAGGAACGAGATTGTTACCAGGACCAGCCGGAGTTTGGGCGCGCACAATGCTTACGTTTCTCTCGTCTAAACGGCTGGACGGACGATCGGCTGCCGAGTCGTCGGCAGCTGCTCGATGTTTTTTGGAATGCACGTGAACAAATTAAAAAACCCGCGGAAAACCGAAAAGTTCGACGCCGAAGACAAACGGTTGCGCGATCCTGTATCAACACACCGTTGTACCGTACGCGATGCGAGCGCAGCCGGAGATCGGGGTGCCCCGTTGCATAACCGCACTCGTCCACGCCGTCCGCTTTGGGCGAGTGTACACCGAATATCGTGTACGTTACGTCGGAGCTGAACGGGTGGTACGTACGATCAATTATCGTTGTCATTGTCACATTCTGGTTTCGCGTATTCATTATTTCCTGCCGCCTGATCGTCGTCCGTTCGCGCGCGCTTCACACACGCGGTCGACGATGACACAACACACCGGTCGCGGTCGTCCGCGGTCGTACTGGTCGCCACTTAAACTGGTTATTGTCGCGGATATTTACCTACCCGTAATGCGCGTGCGGTACGGGGTGCAGTGTATATATAGCCGACTCGGTTCTCCAAACGTCACCATTCGATCGAGTACCGCGGAACAAACAGCCAACATGAAATTCGTAAGTATGCACCGGCGGATAGCCGAAACCCGATAGCGAATCGTTCCGAGCGGTCCGATAGCGGCGCTATCGTCTTGCAGCAATGCGACGTCGCGTATCCGCGGAATAGGAGAAGAAAAAAAAAAAAAAAACACTCTTATTCCGCAGCGCTCGGAACGATCCTCGGAACCCGTTACTGTAACGTTATCGTTTTCTTTTCGCAGACGTCAGCTTTAGTCGTCGCTCTGGCCGTCGTAGCCCTCGCCCGGGCCGACAAGACGCCGCAGAAACCGGAAAAACGCAGCATCGGCGAGGAATACGGTTCCGGTGCGGTCCTGTCGTCCGGTTTGGCTTCCGGCTACGCCGCTTCCGCCGGCCTGTTGTCCAGCGGTTACGCCGCGGCTCCCGTCGGATTGGCCGCCGGTTACGCCGCACCCGCCGGACTGGCCTACGGGTCCTCGTACGCCCCGGCCTACAGCAGCGGTGCCGTCATCGCCGCAGCTCCGGCTGTCGGAATCGCCGCCGCTCCGGCTGTCGGAATCGCCGCCGCTCCGGC